>NC_084526.1:22937807-23237807 GCF_024500275.1 Phycodurus eques
CTGGGCATTGTGGGGGATGGCGTGATGGAGTGGCCCAAGATGGCAGAGGGACGTGTGGTAGCGGCGGCGGGATTTGAATTTGTCACACATTACCTTCAGGTGAAAAAACCTATTGGCCACCACTGACGTCTAAAGACACACAACTCCCAACTTAACTGTGTGTATGTGTGTCCCCACCATTTTTGTTTGTGTAGTTCATTTAAACTTGGACTAAAGTTGATCATTTAAGTCTGTCCCTTAAAAAGGCACACATCAACACACAAATGTACTACAGTATGTGTGTGACTTCAATTACACTTCATAAAACTAGTTTCAGTCTGTATTTCTATTAAAAGGTGGAGTATTTTATTTTTTTTTGGGGGGGGGGGGGGGGCTGGAATGGATTAATGGCATTTCAATTAATTTCAGAGGGCAACTAGATTCGATATAAAGTACAGTATGAGTAAATCTACCAGGAGATGTCCTTCCATCCATTTTCTATAGCGTTTACCGTCATTAAGCTGGAGCCTATCCCAGCTGACTTTGGGCGAGAGGCGAGATACTCTCCGGTCTGGTCGCGAGCCAATCACAGGTTAAAATGGACATAAAAACGTTCACGTTCACAATAATACGAGTCTACAGCAAACCTAACATGCATGTTTTGGGAATTTGAGAGTACTTGGAGGAAACTCACACAAGTATGAGGAAAACATAGTAACTCCGCACAGGAAGGCCAGCGAAAGATCCGAAACGCAAACCTCAGAACTGTGACGCAGACATGTTAACCAACAGCCCACTGTGATGCTTTTAAGAAGATTAGGACTTGCCGTGAGCACACAAATCACTCCATGTTTAATGATTCATTTGTGACGTTTTTGAGCGTCTCCCCCACTTCTGCCGAAAGTTCTTTGTCGTCGTATACCACCCGCCTCTCCCCATCCTGCGACCCTTTCATTCCTTCCGTGGGAGAAGAGAAATAGAAGCAACTGGAGAAATCCCCCGACTCCCGGAGATTGTAGTAATCTCTTTCTTTACATTCTTCATTCGATCTCGACAAACAAAATCCCAACAAAATTTATGGAAATCCTCCCCGCCCATTCTTTCATGTATCACCTGAAGTCCTCGTTACATACGAGCGAGCCGGGAAAGCTCTCAGCCCTAACAGCATTGTACTCTGTCATAATGACTTCAAGCAGGCCCGTTTTATTCCGCTGCCTTCTTCTGTTTACATGCAACTTCTTTGAAGTCAGCATTGCTCACAAGTTTGTGCAGATAGCACTTCTTTTGGATGAACGTGCGCTAATCTAAGTTTAAGGGATGCTTTGTGTGTCGTTGCTATGCGGAGAGCAGCTAAAAGATGAGACAATGACAAATTTGAGGATACAATTGAACAATGCCACCTGGTGTGTTGCTGTGACGTTTTCTGGATAACAAGTTCATGAAAAGTGAGGTTATTCAAATTCTGTCCTGGAGTTTTTTTTTTTTATACCACAAACCTACAGGTCTTGACTTATTTGGAACACAAAGGGTGGATTTCATTTCTCTTAATTTCAACGTCCGTGCTCATTGCTCCTCATTGCTTAGACCACGACGCAGAATATAGATCGACCGGTAAATCAACTGTTCTCGCGCCACCATATTAAGGAGTGTCTAAATTGTCTTAAATTCGCATCGAGGTGCGAAGATCGAGCACCACTGATTCATCCTTTTCAGAAGTCTTTCAGCTCCTCGCCAGTGACGTATGAAAATGGGCACGGACCAGCAAATGATCTATAACAATTAAGAGCCCACCATGCCTCCAGCTACAGAAATATAAAACTGATTATTTACTGACTAGCATACCATATTGAGGCCAAGCGATCAGAAGTGTAAGGTTGATAACTTAACCTTACAGTAAACTGTGGTAAATGACTGATGCAGTCCAACTGATGTTTCATTTCATTACTGTATCTTATTTGTATGGTATTACCATTTGTAATAATATTAATTGGGCATTACTTCACATTTAAATTCATGTTAGCTTATCCATTTTGACAGATAACAGTCATAACTAGATAATTATATTGAAGCAGCAGTTAGAATACCGTAACTTTCCCCAAACACTATAAAACCCCCTCAGAATTGTGCCCTTTAAATAATCCCCCCAAATTCTGGAGGTTAAAATTAAAACTAATCTTATGGCCTTCTCACACTGCACTTGCTCAGTGTGAAAGGCCCCCGCGTCAAAGCGTAACAACAACAACAATGCTTTTTCTCAATGTCTTTATATCTCAAAAGTCTTCTCTGTCAATTGAAAGTCTGTTGTCGTACCAGACGGCTCCAACTACCGGAGACAAATTCCTTGTGTGTTTTTTGGACATACTTGGCAAATAAAGATGATTCTGATTCTGATCCCATATTTGGAAGTGGTCACATAACAGCCTAGCAGGACGTCGGAAGGCTTTCCCACTGAGTGGACTGCAAATTGGAAATATGTATTTGTCATTGTTGGAAAAGGAAGCCCTAACTTTGTTTCTTTTAAGGAGGAGGCGATGATGCAGCACGGAAGGATCTTGGAGTTTAAACTCTTTCATGAGCTTTCTAGTTCCAGGAAAAGCACTTCTTGGTATTTCAGGCTGAGCAGGGAGCTTTGAAAGAGAGTTTGAATGCCTCCCGCATGGATGTCTCGGAATATCATTTTTCTATCGGCCCAAAGTTTAAGATAGTGGGACACCGCAATTATTATGCCTTCCTACCTTTCACGCTTGCCGTTTACAGTAAAAGTTGGAAATCATTCCACCAGCCCCTCTCCCATTGGAGGAGTGTTCTGATTTCACTGCGTCGCCGCTCCAGAATAGAAAATTCTTCTATCCGAGGACGCGCTCCCGAGCGTCAGATGCCCTCTTGCATTGGCACGGTGCGTTGCTTCAAAACGCACTGCTGTCCCCTCAGCACACACACAATGAATGGGAAAGTCCAAGGCGCCTTGCCAAGTGCAGTGTGAAAAGGCCTTTAGCCTTAAGGTTGCTGCACACAGAGCAACACGGCTGAACCTGACTGAACTGTCGCGCGGTGCGCCTGGTTTGGCATCTTTTTTTATGAGTGGCCGATCAGTCGGCCACCGGTTTTGCCGCGGTTCAAAATTGGAATTGCAGTTGCAGGATGTAGCAACGAGCCAATCAAAATACACATAAGCCTCCATGAACGTTAAAAATAAATGTCTGTCTTTTAGCGCGCGAGAGACAGTACGGCTGATGCGCCTCCCCCGAGCCATATAAATAGAGTATGTAAAGTATCAAATATTTAGTTTTACAACAATACTTTACTATATTTATAATTTTTAATGTGCCTGTGGATGAAAAACCGAAGCTTGTGGCCAAAATGTACATGAGCGGTACGTAACCCTAACCCTCAAATGAATGGGAGTGAGCAATCCTCTCTTAAAATATCCCCACTCTCGCTTTTATTCCTGCCCACGTCCATTCTCTTTAGCAACCCGCTTCTTCCTTAACTATTGGTATTTATCTACCGTATCTTTTTATGGTTTAATAAATGTTATAAAGCATATACATACATAATGTATGGACAGCATCAAATGCCTACACAGGCTCGCTGTTCTAATGTGCAGGGATACGTCGGCAATTGTCAATTTAGAGTTTCCAATTAACCTACCATGCATGTTTTGGAAGGTGGGAGAAAAGCCACGCAGGCATGGGGAGAACATGCAAACTCCACAAAGGTGAGGGCGTATTTGAACCCAGTGTACTCAGAATTGTGAGGCAGATGTGCTAACCTGTCAGCCATGATGCCGCGTTAATATATCATGTTTATATAATTGTTGTGGATGCACAAATTTTAGTGATGGAGCTGTTTTGGCTGCCATTTTGGCGTAATTGACTAGCAGCCTGCCAACAAGCCCCGGCAACGCATGCGTGGCTGTGTTTACACTGGACTTATGCAGCGTCACAGTGCGCTGAGAGGTATTTACAATCAGCATTAACACCACCTCAGAAAACTAATCCAAGAATTAGCTGTGGATAACAACAAATTAACACTTGGCCCTTTATTAAATGGTACAATGGGGCGTCAATTGGTGCCTGTACATAAAGCGCACGTCACTCACGTCTCCCCGGGAAACGCTTTCAGCTGAGCTTTGGAATTTCTTCTTCTTCCTTTTTTTCCCTGGATGAAGCGGCTTGAAGCTGTCACGGTGGGGGCGGCGATGATAACGCGGGGTGGAGAGTGACACCTGGAGAATGACACATGAAAGGGAATCAAATTCTCCCTGGAGACGACTGTATGGAGAAGATACAGAAGCCCTCTCTTCAAACACCCGCCATATGTCCCTGCAAATAGACCAGTGCATTAACCTATTTAAATGGGGGGTCAGAGACACCATCCTTGAGTGCTAAAAACATTGAAAAGTCTCTGTGCTGCTAAATTAATGAGTTGTAATCTGGCACAGCCATTCATTCATAGTCCATCCATTCAGTTTCTATTCAGTTTATCCTCATTAGGGTCACAGGTAGGAATTTTCGATACCACTTTTTTTTCAGACGTATACCAGTGCAAGTACTGTTAAATTAATTGTATTTATAGTCAGAATAAACACTGCAAACATGTGCAGGAAGCCTTTTGTTGCCCGGAAATCAGAATACGTCAGCATTTGCGCTACGCCAAAAATATAGTCCTGTATGTTTTCTGTATGACAAGAAAGGTGCACAGTAAAAGGCAATCACAAAGTTAATTGCGTGGAACATTGCCAGAGACTTGGGGCCTCTTCGGAAAGTCCAATCTCCTAACCTCTATGCCACCTTTCTTTAAAAGGTGCTTCCTTTCGAACAGGAAAGGACAGCACTGTTTCAAATTAATTCAGCTCCACTTTTCCTAACTGACATCATTGTGTGACGGTGAGTGTGACTGACGTAAAGTCACTTGACCTGCAAAATATTTGATCAATAAAAAAATAAAAAGTCAAGACAGCGCAATCAAAGATTACAATACTGTATTCAATCTTCAAGCTCATTCGTTTTTAAATTATTATATGATATTTGGAATAAATGACATGCATGTATTGCACTTTTTTGGGTCAAATATTTGGTTACTAATATATTTTTTAAGAAGTTACAAATTGTACCCATATGTGTATTTACATTTTTTTTATTTTTTTTTTAAATCAAAGTTTATTTTTAAAATCGAGCATCTTCCTGTAGTCTGTAATCATCAGTGGCCTGTTGCTTTACATATTACTGCCGTAAAGGATTTTGGGTAATACAGTATATGTCCTTTCCTTTCATAAAGGTTGTTCAGGAGTATCCTATGCTAAAGGTGGCTTAAAGGTGACATTGAGGCACCTTTCCTTAGCATTTTGGAGAATTTGAACAACCTATCCTCCAAGTACATCTGGGCCATTTCGCTCGGATAGGATGGGAAAGGAAAGTTCCTGAGCAAAAATGGGAATCCGAAGTGGTCCATGGTGCCCATTCATATGTTGTAAAAGCCGTTGGAAACTTTTGACCTGAGCTACGTGCTATGAAGATGTGACTATTTTGCTGAGGTCGCATCTGTACATGAGAAAAGAGTGAGAGAACTGGAGGGGTGAAGCGTTACTCTTCAGACCACACAGTTTGCTGGTTAATTTTTTAATGTTAAATTGTTGAACATTTAAAATGTTGACTTCGTAAAGGTGCTTGCATACTTGTTTTGACAAAACTCAATTTTTCAATTTTTCAAAAGTGGAAGAAATTGATGCAAGTTAATGCTAGGAGACAAACTGTTTTAGTGCTTGGTAGATGCTCAGAATTTTTTTTCCTGAGCATTTGGTAATTCAGAAATAGTCACTTAAAATTACATGAGGTCCAGCTCAGGAAGATTCCTTTAAGCAGAGATCTGAAATTGTATTTTTTATGGTGATGTTATCACAGAAAGGTACTATTTGAAAAATGTGATGTTAATGTGATTATTTCTACTTGTTTCTATTTTTTGATAGTGGTAAATTTACAAGTATATAACTATATTATTAAAATAGAAATAATCCAGAGACTCAAAAAATAGCCCACAGAACGCTTGGACACGCATGGAAACGTGTGATTGCTCCTCGTGCTTGTGTTCATGATAACAGTCACCCTTGAACAATAGAAATAATCCATGGACAAAAAAACCCAAAAAGAAACAAAAACAAAAACTATAGCAACCTTTGGGAGATGAGTGTGTGTGCAATGTACTGTATGTACAATTTAAATAATGTGACTGCTTCTCTTGTCAGTTAATGAAAACCACCACCGTACACAGTAGAAATAAACAGAATCGAAATAAGTCAGTTATATGAACTTGCAATCGATGATTTCGCCAGGTATTCATGATAACCGCCAACTTGCACAGTAGAAATGAACAGATGACGAGAAAAAAAAAATCCACATTTTAGAATTAGGTCAGAGCACATGCTCATATTACACTGGAGCATGTCCAAATCCAAAATGGCTATTGACCAGCATGAAAGCAAGCACAGTCATTTCACAAGCAACAATGCCCAACTTATCAAACATCAAAGCACAAGATGTTACGTCTTGAAAGGCTGAGTAGCTTAATTATAAAGTTCTTAACTTATTTTTGCACGTGTATGACTCAGAATTTGTGAATTAAAAGGTTGCCTGCAGTCAATAAAGCCTTTGTGTTACCACGGTTACCAAGTGGACCTTCTTGTAATACGGTGACCACCATCATCATCATGATATTTTCCTTCTCCTCACCTTCAGTTGTGCTGTAACAATGAAGTGCCAGAGAGCATTTGCTTTAGCTTTTATGAAGCTCGCTGACATCATCTAAACCTTTTTTTTTTTTTTTTTTTTTATTATTCCTTAAAGGTCGTGAGGGTCGTTTGTCTGGCTCAAACTCATCGCCGTCTTCATCTCAAAAGCGCGTACAGTTGCAGTACAAGTGTGTTCACAGTCCTCTGGCATGCTCAAATAAACGACTAGAAATAATCCACAGCCTCACAAGGTCCTTAGCACATTTGCCTCGGAACCTACGACGCATGACTAACGCGATGACTTCTCTTGCTAGTTATTTATGATAACCACCACCTTGCACAATAGAAATAAAAGATAAAGATAGTCTCATTCGCTGGCTGTCTTCTCCCACCTCTCAGCACTCACGCTGTGCGGCAGATTGAGGACGTTGACGTTCAGTGGGGGAGGAGGGACTGCTCATCTCTGGTAATTTGGCTAATGAACTAAAATCCCAGCTCAACTTTTTGCAAATGGGTGTTTTTACGAGGCCCAATCCCAGGAAGAAACATTCCGCCAATGTCATGGATGATAAACATGCAATTGAGCAATGACGGCGACGTGATGAGGCGCTTTTTTGGTGGAAGCGCCGCCACTGCTTTCGCCGCCGACTGTATCTCCCAGTGGTAATAACGAGGAGATCTATTATATGGATCTGCGCTCTCACTCTGATTGGTAGTGACACTAAATCACCCAAACAGCCGCTGCGTATTGTTTTACTTCTATGGAGGACTTCAAAACTTTGTTGCAGTGGCTCCATTACCACAAACTTTTTTTTTTATTAATAGCTCTATTAAATTCCATCACTATTTCCCAGCTAATCCCCCCCACAGCGGAATGGCCAAAGAATGTATCCACATTTTGATACATTTGTCTAAAAGTTAGTGCTCCAGGGAGCCAGCTCAAACTATTTGTCATGTGCTGTGTGAGTGTGTGTGATAAAAATACACAAAATGGACAAAAGTGTTGGACTACACCACTGAATGAAAGACTTGCTTGGAGGAAGCATTTCTGTGTCTCCAGATCCATAGAAGGTGTGCTTGAAGGAGGTTGGTGTGGAGGAGCAAGCTCCATCAAATATCCATCCATACATCCATTTTCTGAGCCGCTTATCCTCACAAGAGTCGCGGGAGTGCCGGAGCCTATCCCAGCTAACTTTGGGCAGGAGACGGGGTACACCCTGACCCGTTTGGCAGCCAATTGCAGGGCACATATTAACAAACAACCATTTGCACTCACATTCACTCCTAGGGGCAATTTAGAGTCTTCAATTAACCTACCATGGATATTTTTGGGATGTGGGAGGAAACCGGAGTACCCGGGGAAAACCCATACAGGCACAGGGAGAACATGCAAACTCCACACAGGCGGGGCCGGGGCTTGAACCCCGGTCCTTAGAACTGTGAGGCAGATGAACCAGTCATCTACTGTGCCGCCTCATCAAATATAATACTAATAATATCTGCAACCTCACACATGTACAAAATTACTGCAAACATCTATTATTTTTCAAACTTCTTGGAGATTGAATTGGGCTTAAAGTTTGCAAAACTTTTAAGTAGCAAAAAGCCAAAGAAAAAGGACACTGTTGATTTCTTGTTGGATTTACATAGTAGAAACTCTAAAGTAAAACATAGCTACTAGGAGTGTGTGGAATATGTAATTTGACCAAAATTTGTTCCAGGGTGAAACTGCTAACATCAAAACCATTTACATTACAGCCACTGTTTTAAGTCACATGTTAACGCTGTAACTGTCTCATCTGTCATTCAAGTTACAGGGACGTGTGGTCAGGGGAGGCAGAGCCTGACCTGCATGTGTCGAGAAAAAACAAAATAAAACGATGATTACATTATTATTATTTATTATTTTCCATTTCAGTTATTTACTATGTGCTTTATTTTGATTTTCTTTTTTAATCCAATAATGTCAATAATTTCTTCATTAAAATTGCTGAATTTGCGTTTTTCCTGTACAAATAAGTGGGTGAGACGGGCAGCAAGCAGAGAGCCTCACCTCAGATTGCGTAATCCATAGATATGAAGACAGCAAAAGCGAGCATGCTGTAGCAGCCCCGCTAAGTGACATGCCTTCATGATGGCCATGTTAGGGAGGTGGACATTCCTATCAAAGGCAATGCACGGACATTGAAATTAAGTCCGAAATGGCTCAATTCTCAACCGATTTTCACAAGGTTTACTTTTTTGTCAACACCAAAGCGTGTGCTATCAATACAGAATGTTTTTGAAAAAGGAAAAAAAACATTTTAACCTGTGAAAGGTTAATCCGTCATTGATGGTGCAGCGGTACACTCGCCTGACTTTGGTGCGGGCAGCGTGGGTTCAGTTCCCACTCAGTGACGGTGTGAGTGTGAATGGTTGTCTGTGTCTGTATTTGCTCTGCGATTGGCTGGCGACCAGTTCAGGGTGTAGTCCGCCTTCCGCCTGAAGTCAGCTGGGATAGGCTCCAGCGCCCAGCAACCCTAACCAGGATAAGCGGTGTTGAAAATGGATGGAAGGTTAATCCCAGTTCCCTTGTTGTGATTGCACTGTGTTGTGTGCAACCGTATGCAACGCAATGTACTGGCATCCGTGGTCTTTTGGTTTTGTTGCCATTCACCCACATGTAATACGCTGACAACTTTGACCTCTCTAGCTTAGTGTCACATGTAGCTCAAAAGGGGCGCGTCATATCTACTTATTCCTATCTGTGGCACAATCCCTCACTGAAGCAGAGATGGCACACAGCAACAGCTCCATCTATGAGCAGTATGCTTTTTGTCCTGGCCACGGAACAGTGGACCAGCTCTACACCCTCGGCAGGGTCCTCGAGGGTGCATGGGAGTTAGCCCAACCAGTCTACATGTGATATGTGGACTTGCAAAAGGCGTTCGACCATGTCCCTCGGGTAATCCTGTGGGGGTTTCTTCGGGAGTATGGGGTATCAAACCCCCTGATACGGGCTGTTCGGTCCCTGCACAACCAGTGTCAGAGTTTGGTCCGCATTGCCGGCAGTAAGTCGGACTCGTTTCCGGTGAGGGTTGGACTCCGGCAAGCCTGCCCTTTGTCACTGATTCTGTTCATAACATTTATGGATAGAATTTCTAGATGCAGCCAATACATAGAGGGGGTCCGGTTTGGTGGCCTCAGTATTGCATCTCTGCTTTTTGCAGATGACGTGGTTCTGTTGGCTTCATCAAGGCGTGATCTCCAACTCTCACTGGAGCGGTTCGCAGCCGAGTGTGAAGCGGCTGGGATCAAAATCAGCACCTCCAAATCTGAGACCATGGTCCTCAGTCGGAAAAGGGTGGCATGCCCTCTCTAGGTCAGGGATGAGATCCTGCCCCAAAAGGAGGAGTTCAAGTATCTTCTTTTTCACAAGTGAGGGAAGAATCGAAAGGGAGATCGACAGGCGGATCGGTGCAGCGTCTGCAGTGATGCAGACTTTGTATGGGTCCTTTGTGGTAAAGAAGGAGCTAAGCCGAAAGGTGAAGCTCTCAATTTACCGGTCAATCTACGTACCTACCCTCACCTATGATCACGAGCTGTGGGTCATGACCGAAAGAACAAGATCCTGGATATAAGCAGCTGAAATGAGTTTCCTCCGCAGGGTGTCCGGGCTCTCCCTTAGAGATAGGGTGAGAAGCTCGGTCATCCGGGAGGAGCTCAGAGTAGAGCCGCTGCTCCTCCACATTGAGAGGTTGCTGGGGCATCTGGCTGGGGCATCAGATGCCCCCCGGATGCCTCCCTGGTGAGGTGTTCCGGGCACGTCCCACCAGGAGGAGACCCCGGGGATGATGCCCCCGCGACCTGACCTCGGATAAGTGGAAGAAAATGGATGGATGGATGTTAAATATTTAGTTTTCCTGATCGCTTTAAACCTCAGATAAAGGGCAAGATGAGGCACACAGGATTCTGCATCCACACTAGGCAGCCTTCTTTAGAGTGGCTGTGGTGGCCACACTAAAGGGGCCGCACAAGAGCACACAGATTCACGTTGATGCCATTCTTCTACACAGACACTGAGCAAGCTAGCCCTTTGACTTATTAAGACTAAAGGCTGATCTTTTTGGACTGTATAGCTCACAAACAGTGGGGAATGAATGCAATATTCCTGAACAACTTTTTGGTGGAAAAGGATTTGATCTGGACAGTACCAGACATGACGGTACTCCAGCTTGCATTCACTGTGGCTACATTAGTGTCTGTGGAAAGATCATTGTCCCATTAGAAAGACTCAAAACATTAATTTCAATTAAGACTGATCAAGGAAGACTTTCAATCATTTCTATTTAGAGAACGAGCTTTTTGAAGCTCATTGACAAAAATGAGGACTTTTACAGGAAAATACCAGAGATTTTTGTTCTGAGGGAGAGGCACATGGAATTCATCTACAAGGTAAGACATTAAAACCTGATTAAAAACTCAAATGAGATCAAAATTGAAACACTTAATTCACAATTCTAAATTAAAAATCCATCCATCCCTCCATTTTCTGTACCGCTAATACTCACGAGGGTCACGGGCGTGCTGGAGCCTATCCCAGCTATCTTCGGGCGAGAGGCAGGGTACACCCTGAACTGGTCGCCAGCCAATCGCAGGGCACATATAGACAAACAACCATTCGCACTCACATTCACACCTACGGGCAGTTTAGTCTCCAATCAATCTACCACGCATGTTTTTGGGATGTAGGAGGAAACCGGAGTACCCAGAGAAAACCCACGAGAACATGCAAACTCCACACAGGCGGGGCCGGGATTTCAACCCCAGTCCTCAGAAATGTGAGGCAGATGTGCTAACCAGTCGTGCACCCTGCCGCCATGTTTTTGAAAATTGCATTTTGAAAATACATATTTCTTCGTTATTCTTTGTTTAAAGTTTAAAATAAAGTTGTACCTTAAAATATTCGTTCCATGACCATGTTGGTAACTCGGAACACTCATATCTCGAATAATCTTTCCCCATTGAAATTAATGGAAATGCCATTATTCCAGCCTTTCCTCCCAAAAACAACAACAATTGTTGGTGTTTTTAATGAGGAAGAATATCACTTCATAATACTGTACTTTATAAAAACATACAACAATCATAATCATCTTTATTTGCCAAGTATGTCAAAAACACAAAGAATTTGTCTCCGGTAGTTGGAGCCGGTCTAGTACGACAACCTCTGCCTCTGTGACAAATATACTTTTAAGACAGTCAGTTATTAAGCAATGAAAGGTTATCAGTAATGTGGTAATGCTGATACAATGACAATTGTGCAAATGGTGCAGATTCCTCAAGAAATGTAAGCAGTTTAAAGTGACTATCCATCAACCCATTTTCTTCACAGCTTATCTTCACTCGGGTTGCGGGGGTGCTGGAGCCAATCCCAGCTAACTGCGGGCACGAGGTGGGGTACACCTTGTACTGAAAAAACACCTTGCGGTAAATTGCAGATGTTTCTATTGTTGTTTCGGCAGTGGATATGGCAAAATTAGCACTATCCCTATGGTGTCGCACACGCACACACAAGCAATAAGTCTATTCGGCAAACAGCATCTTCATGAAGTAATTTAAGCGAATAAAACAAATAATGTTTCTGTAGGGCCAAATGTATGTGTTGTTGGTTTTTGGGCAGTTAAAAATTAAAATGGTGGCAGGTGTGTTTGTGTATTTGATGTTTATGCGGCGGCACGGTGGGTGACTAGATAGAGTGTCTGCCTCACAGTTCTGAGGACCGGGGTTCAATCCCCGGCCCCGCCTGTGGAGTTTGCATGTTCTCCCCGTGCCTGCGTGGGTTTTCTCCGGGCACTCCGGTTTCCTCCCACATGCCAAAAACATGCTCCAACATAATTGGAGACTCTAAATTCCCCGCAAGTGTGAATGTGAGTGCGGATGGTTGTTTGTTTCTATGTGCCCTGCGATTGGCTGGCAACCAGTTCAGGGTGCACCCCGCCTCCTGCCCGATGACAGCTGGGATAGGCTCCAGCACGTCCGTGACCCTCGTGAGGAGAAGTGGCTCAGAAAATGGACGGATGGATGGACTTTCTTACTCTTACGCAAGTAAATATTTGGATGACTACTTTTTACTTTTACTTGAGTCATATTATTCTAAAGTAACACTACTCTTACTTGAGAACAATATTTGACTACTCTACCCACCTCTGGCGACATGACACTTGTACATAGAGTATCTCAGCTTTAATTAGTCTGTCTTTGTTGGCCTGTGGGGAAGCGTGTGTGAGTCTACAAATAGCCTACATTTGCAGAATTAAATTATCATCTTACACAAGCAGCTAACACTACAAAAGCCCCTGTGTACTTTAATGTAATGTAGCTCTCATTTTGGACATGTTGAGATGTCTTCCATTCATACTGAACATAGACATTAATGGAGGCTGCCTGTCTATTGTTCTGCTGTACATTTAGAATACGAGGAGCCTCTCACGTGATCTTTTGACATCTTATTTTGTCCTTCATCCCCCAGCGGCTAAGAAAGCAATTTAGTCGCCAACATGGCAGCTGAATGAAGTGACGGAAGGACAATACGTCGCTTCTCATTAGAGCTAACGGGCTGATCGTGATAGAGGAGGACGAAGAAGCCGACGCCACTCAAGAGCCAGCCCTGGAACTGCAGATTCATTCACCCTGGAGGTCAAAAACACTCTGGATGCAACACCCCCCCCCCCTCTCCCCTCACACACACACACACGCAGACACACACACACACACACACACACGGATTGAGCACAAACACTCTCGCAAAACAACAGATACAAAGACACACGCCAAGATGTAATATTGGAAAAGTTCATTTTCGATGCAAACTACTACTACTAAGATCAGTTCACCATTCAAAAACGAACTAGTTCTGTTCATAGTTTATAATTAAAACAGTTGCTGACAGGCTATACCCCTTAAAATACTGACATTTAATTTTCCCACTGTTGGCACCCATTCAGTCCACACGTGTAGCCAGCTGCAGCTTTCACTTCATAACATGAGGAAAAATGTATTGTTTGAATGGTGTGTTTTTTTTTTTTTTTAATGAGGAATTAAGACAAAAACAGGACTTTTGTCCTTCATGTGCAAACAAAAACAAACAACAAAATATGAAAGGAACAATGGTGAAAGGATCTTGATAACTTTGCATTCCTTGCAGCCCTGGCTGACTATAGAGTATTAATGAAATATTTTACTTTACCTATGCTTCCATTACAAAGCAAAATAAATTCCATATCATGTCAGTGTGTTCGTACAAAGTTTTAACTAAAGAATTCTGGTACAAATAACAATTTCCTTAGTAATCAATAATTTTGCAATTATGTGCTGTATTACAAAAGAACCACTGAAGAACACATTCAGTCCCATTTACGCAGTGTCCCTGAATGCACCTCACATTCTCACGCAGCTGTGACGTGCCTGCCATGAATGGCGGCCGTGGCCGCACTGAATCGGTCCCCCAATACAACGTTTATCTGCTGACATATGAAGGCTCGTATATTGTGTGTTCAGATGGGGTTGTCCTGGTAGTCCCTAATAAAACATGGCACTCTTGAATGAAAATGATCTTTAGTTTAAAAGCCATTCTTTGATACCAGAAGGAGCGCCTTCTCAATTACGTTCATCAGGCAAAAATTAACTAAGTCCAGTTCACTTTCACAAAATATGAACTAGTTCATGAACCTTCGTTCATTGAACTCGTTCAGGTACGACACTGCCAAGATGCACACAGACGGACGCATACAATGACACAGAAACACAAAGATGCAAAAGTACATCCACCCACACACACAAAGACACACAAAGACATGGACACACACAGACACACACTCATACAAAGACACATTCACACAAAGAAACAGAAAGGCACATACAAAGACAGAAAATGATACACTGACAAAGACACACAGATACACACACAGACGCAGACACACAAACACATACAAGGACATACACGAATGCAGATACGTATGCACACATACAAAGATACAAACACAAACATGCAGACTCACAAAGACAGACACACACACACACACAAAGACAGACAAAAGGACAAACTCACACTCATACACTGACAAAGACTCAAAGACACACACACACACACACAAGGACACAGACAGACATAAACACACACTCGCACACACACACTGGCCTGCTGACTGTGGATATTTTAGACCTGTGCAGTGACGGGCATGTGATTGGCAGGTAAGCGGTGTCTCTGTTTACAGCTCTGTGCCCTCCCTGGGCTGCAAATCCCACACCGTCCTTGACCCTCCAGAGCTCCACCTGAGCTGCATACATTTGGATTAAACGTCACCATCAAAAAAAATAATATGGTAACCTGAGGACCCCACACTTTTGTTTTCCATTGATACATCAGAATTTAATTTCTAAATCAAAATGATTTGTTCCAAAAATGTTTATTTACTTTACATGAATTTTTTGGGGGTAATAGTTTTCTCTTTTTACATGTGTAAAACAGACAATTGTGTCTCAATATTCTTAACTGTCACACAAGTGTATAATAAGTGAACCACTGTTAATGAAAAGCCAAGAAAAAAGCCAAACACTGGAGAGTCAAGTCTCTGCTCACTAAACTGCGATCTTGTGAGGTATTGTCATGGTCTGTGTTTTGGTTTGGGTTGTGTTTAGTTTTGTTGTTAATTTAGCATTTAGACTTTTTCATGATATTTGTTTTCCTTTGTTTTTGGAATTAAATATAATTTTTCATATACAACTACACTACTGCGTTGCCTCCCTGCTTCCCTGCACTTGGGTCCTCCATGTTTTTGCCTTGCCTTCTTGCCTTCGACCAAACCCCAAAAGTGACAGGTATGCTATATGTTCTCTTAGCCTGTCATTCAAATATAGAAAGAGCTTGAGTTTTTTTTAATACTGTTCATTGAGGATGATCGTGTTAAAATAAGTCTAGTAAAAAAAAAAGCTAAAAAAAAAGCAGTGGCAGGACCACATATGCCACCATTTTTTTTAATTGGCTTGTGGGGCAGTTGGGATGACACGCCCTGAATCCCACCAAGAAACAATTGGTGATGTGACCAAAAAAAATTAGTCAGAGCCTTTCTGTTGATGTACAGTTGAAACCAGATGTTTACATCCACTGTATAAAAAGACCTTTTTTCATACTGTCTGACATGAAATCAGACTAAACTTTTCCTGCTTTTCTTAGAAGTGGGTGTTCTACACAGAGCCAACTAATCAGAGGAAAGGGGGCAGTCTTAGCCAAGTATGGAAAAAGCGGACACAAAACTGGGTCAAACAAAAGTAGCTGTCAGAGGGGCTTTTTCTGCATACTCTTGTGACAAAACCAAGGTTTTTTTTTAAAATAAAATGGACATTTAAATGAAGTCTATGTTAGAGAGTCACCCTATGGAGGCCTAAACGGCCAAAATATTGGGACATTTAATGTTCTTTAATTTTGTGAAGTGCACCAGTCCCTTCTGGAGAAAAACAACCCCACAACATGATGCTGGCACCCCTGAATTTAAAAGTTTGGATGGTGATCTCAGGCTTGCAAGCTTCCCCCTTTTCCCACCAAACATAACGATGCTCATTTTGGTCAACCAGTTCAATTTGACTTTTGTCAGACCACAGGGCATGTCTCCAAAAATGAAGGTTTTTGACCCTGTATGCATGTGCAAACTGTAATCTGTAAACTGATTTCTTCCTGGCAGAGTGGCCTATCGAACCATGTCTGTACAGTACTTTCACTGTGGACAATGAAAGACATACGAGCTTCAGACAGCATTTTCACATGGTCTTTTGCTTTTGTTCTTGGGTTGATATGCACATTTCGGACCACAGCACAGTCATCTCTGGGACACAGAACCAGTCTCCTTCCTTAGCATTATGATGGCTGGACATTTCCATGGTGTTTGAACAGAGCCACGTGGCACCTTCAGGCATTTGGAAATCACACCAAAGGATGAACCAGGCTTGTGCAAGTCCACAATTCTCTTCCTGGTATCTTGGTTGATTTCTTGCGACTTCCCCGTGATGTTAAACAAGGAAGCAGTGTGTTTCAGGTGTGCCTTGTTCAAATACATCCACGTCTGTAATTAACTCAAATGTTGTCAATAAACCGATCAGAAGCTTCCAAAGATATGATAATAATCTGGGTTCTCCCAAACTGTGTAAATAATTATCTTACTGTACATAAACATCTGAACACCAAGAAAGTAATGCAAATTCCCCCTATCTCTCTCTCTCTCGCTCTCACTAATCATTCTGGCATATAGCAAATAGAAATGAATTTGATAATCCCAATTGACCTAAAGCAGGAAAAGTTTTTTTGGGAAAAGTCTGATTTCATGTCAGACAGTGAGGGAAAAAAAAGTCTCTTTTTTATATAGTGTTTGCAAACATCTGGTTCCATCTGTATATGTGCTGCAGATATAGGTACGTCGATATCAGTAATAAAGTTTTTACAATAATTTACATTCGTTACCTCTGTTGTGTGTCTGATGTTTTTGAGTCTTCAAAGAGTAGCTACAGGCTGTTTGTGTTGCCAATTTTACACACTTAAAGCTGAGGCTCTTCTGAGCGAAGATGCTCTTACAGTTACAGACTGACAGGCGGGACGATGCCCTCAGCCTGTGAGTGTGTTGCTGCCATTCAACTCCCTTCTATCTGCTTGCCGCCAGGACCCAACGTGTTCCCCTCTGGACTGCACACTCGGGTAAAGAAAAATATATAACACGTCTTTCCGGAACACCCCCGTCAGCCCCAACCTACCATCCTCCGCCCAGCAGGACCTCGAGAACCCTAACCTGAAGTTAAGGTGACGGCCCTGCATGCTCGCCTCCTCTGCAGCATTAGTGCTGTGATGTTGTTCTGATTGTTTCTTGAAAAACACATCTTGCTGATTGGAACATCAGGATAAAAACAGTGGAGCTTCTACCCAAGGGCCCACTCTGTTCTTTGATCAGGCCCCGTGAGCATTTACATAACCAAGAGTACTGAAATGTGTTGCATTAATATTGCAGATTTTTCCCCCCTTCAAATAGTTAATTAAAAATGTATTATTGTATTAATTTTTATTCATTTACCTAATGTATGTATTGTAATGATTTAAGTAATTGGTAAACAATTATAATGTAATGAATTATGAATAAGATCATTTAAAAGAGAATATATGATTATTTTATTACCAAAATAAACATTTGTACACTTTAATCACTTTTTTACCTCAAGAAATTACATGCCCCATGGGAATAATTATGAATAATAAGTTTTAAAAAAATATATTCTCAAATGCCATACAAGTGTAAAAAGAAGCCAACCCCATTAGAAATAGTTATATTTCAACAATCAAACTTTGTGATTTTTGTGTAGTTTCTCCTAAAAACAAAACACCCAACTCAGTGTTGGTGCCAGAGTGCGTCCAATGTGTGGGTATTTGGTCAGCGCAGGCGGGCACATTTTAATGTTAAGAAACATACACGCTCACTAAAGCTTTAAAAAAAAAAAAAAAAAAAAAAAGATATACAGTATAAAACAGCAATACGACGGTGGCGTGAACAAGTCACACACAAAATGAAAACAGGTGTATGCCACGGCGGCCACACACACACGTTCAACATTAAGCATTATAGAACACATATTGGATGGTGGGCATTGGGTAAATTAAGCATGTGGCTGAGCTTTAGAAGAGTTGAGTCAGCATACATTTAATACAAAAAGAGAGGTTTCATGTTGTTTAATCCCACTTCGAGCTGACGTTTATGGTAAAAATAAAGAGAATTACACGTAGTGTATGTAAAACAACCACAGCTTTGCCTTAGGAAAGTCCGCTAGCTTAATGTGAACAAACAACGACAAAAAGGGCACTGACATACTAATATCGACAAACCCTTTAAGAAAGGGATATTTGAACACATATGATGGAACAACACATATGGACATATGGACATAATATAACTTTTTCCACGGGTCTATATTCTTCATCCTTGACAAAAAAATAAAAGATTAATATTACAGCAACTTATTGAGCGGTATGGCAGAAGTCTATTCTTCGTTTGTCTGCATTGCTGTGCTATACAGTAATTCCTCCCGGTGGCCAAAGCGGGCACACCAGAAGGTACAGCACACTGAATTGGCAGCAGCATTCAATAATGAGTCACAAACTGTTTAATGCTTTACATTTTATTTAATTATTAAAATTTTCTGTGTTTTTATAAAGTACAATATTATAGAGTGAAATTTTCTTCATTAAAAAAACAAAAAACGTTTTTTTCTGGGGGGGGGGGGCATATTCATGGCATTTTCATTCATTTCAATGGGGAAAGATAATTTGAGAGAAGGGTGTTTTGAGTTATGAGCATGGACACGGAATGAATTAAACTCATATCTCAAAGCACCGCTGTATACAGTATATAAAGGTTGGCACAAAAACACTACACTGCAGGGACCTGTGGCAGGGCACAACTCATTTGGGGGGTACAATAGCTCATTTAGGAGGGCATGGCCCGCGCATGACCCTATGACACTGGTTATGCTGCATTAAACAGCCGAAATTTTTTTTTATTTTGACGCAAGGAGACCTTTAAGAAAATGTATGTTTTTCAAAGGATATACAGTACCACCCTATTTTAAAAATGACAGTCAAGCTTTATTTCAAATTTTTGTTGTATTTACATTAGGGAGACATGCATTTCTTTTCATTTTTTTCTTTTTTCATTAATTTTTTTCTTGTTTTAGCAGAGCCTCTTTTGAAGATTAACTGACTTGAACAAGTAAGTTTACGCTTTTAAAATTAAAGGAAGACAGGATTGTACATTCTAAAGGAAGTAAGACTTCAAGGAAGGATGGAAGGAAGGCAAGAAGAAAGGAAGGAAGAATGGCAAGAACAAAACAAGGATGTATGAAAGAAAATAATGAGGGGAGGATTTTCTATTCATCCTGGATTGGGACCGAGACTCGCAGAGAATAGCAAAAATCCCATAAAAAGTTTTATAATTGCCTATAGAGGCCATCATTTGGTGGTAAATTGGTGCAGTCCTACTCATTGTGGCGCCCTTGGCGAGATTTTATATGGCGCCCAATCGCCCCCACCCCATGGGCAATTTACAGATGCTTACGAAACAAGTTTAATTTTTTTTTCTTCCTTCGTTTTGGCATTCAGGAGTTTAGTTTGACAGTTCATCTACAAGTTGCATCCCTTTATAATTTAGTCACTTGCCAAGGTGCATTAAGTGCCTTTAGATTTAGGATTAAACTTTTGGGAAAATACGCTATTGTAAATAACTGTAGGTAGTAACAAACCCAACGCACGGTTTTAATTACTACAACGTCTAGCACAAACCTTAGATTTACTTATTTTTCACGTTTCTCCACAATGAAGATAAATAAAGCCGTCGCTGTTGTTTGAACATTAAATTAGTCATGTATATCCATGTTCTTATTGCCCTTAATATGAAATATTTTACAGTGAGGTAAACCGGGTCGGAAAATGGATGTATGGATGAATAGATTCATTCAAATGAATTCTTCAATCATGGCATTATTTTTGTCCTATCTTTGTCTCTGATCTTAAAACAGGGCCTTACTGTTCGGGATTGTGTGGATGATTTAGTCCTACACAATATGTTCCGTTCCAGCAGCCTTGCAACCTTTACGAAGCGTCGATGCCCCATTCTGTACTTGCTAGCGACATTTGTATACGTCTGAGTTGCTATTATCAGTGGCAGGGTGCGTTGCTTTAATCTTCCGTGCGGGAACGCTGATTTCAAACTATTTCACATAGATCCTCTTGTCTTGTTGAATTAATTGTTTATATTAATTGCAATGTAAACCCTCTTTCTTTCCTAAAAGTTGAAAATGTTTTACTTGAAATTAAGAGTTAATTTGTTTAACTATAATTATGGTGCAGTATATTGAAGATACATCTTTACCCATTTTTTTCCCGCGAAGTCGCCCTTAGCATTTGATAAACTCGCCCAGTGGGCGAGCCGGCCCTGGTGGTAAAGCACTACTTTTGTTTGAATGAAGCTCCTTCATTCACATCATTGATTCTTGGCACCAAGATGCCACAAGATGGAGGCAAAGCATTGCCTTGGTCTAAATGAAGCTCCTCAACTCTCTTCAACATAGTTCCTTGGCGCACAAGATGGGTATGGTATGTGAATATTCCAATACCAAACAGTGAATATGAGAGAGTTCACTGTATCTACTTTTGGTCACCCTGTAGCGTATATGCATGTGAGTATAGCATGTTTGAAAGTGTTGTCAGCACCCTTTTCAACCTTCAGCGAATGGCCCTCATCACCATTAAAAAGTCTTGTATATGACATTGGCATGTGCCATTAGTGCGTCGGTTGCCTCGTGACCAGCGCACTACTGAAACAGTCTCATTTACATTTAGAGTGAGCCGTGTATCACGGGGTGCTCCATTCCACTTGGAGCCCATCACGGCCTCCCACTTCAGCTGATGGTAAAAACAATTGTCACTTGCTAATTTGGCAGCATGGTGCAAATTTCTTTTAAGTATTATTTGGTAGGGCGGATTTAAAAAATACAAAAAATAAAATAAAAATAAAAAATCTCAGCATGGTTAGAAGTGGTGAAATTGAACTTTTACATTCTATTAATTTTAAATGCAGGCCACAAGAGGCAACACACTATAGTTTCCATCCAAGATGGAGAGGCATAAAATGAAAACAAAAGAAGTGTTGGAGGTTCAAATACTGCTGGGAATTAGCAAGTATGCCACTTGAAGTTGAAAAAGGTGCTAAATATCTTCCTTTCATATACAAACATAAACGATGACACACTAGCTTAAGCTAAAAGTTAAAGCTCAAAGTTAAATGATGAGACAATCTTCCTCAAAAGTTGTACAAAAAAATTCAGATCTGGTGAGATTTGATCTCAGTTAGCACCTAAAGGAGTAGCTACACAAGTGTGTGCTGCTTTTTCTTTGGCATTTTGTGTTGTAACAGCAATGGCAAATAAGAAAACTGTTACAATGTAGAATCACAAATGGTGCATGTTTCCCTTCTGGCTGCTCAGTACAATATTGGTAAAGGGACAATAACACAACAATGTTACAGGTTAATGTGAAAAACACTCACCTAATAGAAATGAATAGAATGACACAAGTATATACTAAAAGTAAGAAAATGAATACGAAAAGGTTTATGCCATGTACGCATCATGATTAATGCCCCGGTTCCGTCAGCCGGTTATGAATGATAACAGCCACCTGGCACAATATAATAATAATATTTTATTATTATTATTATTATTATTATTTTTTTTTCCATTGAACCTTTATTTAACTAGGTAGGTCAGGTCTCATTAACAACGACGACCAGGCCAATAACAGAGAACGATTAGAAATTTAAAAAAAAAGTACATTGAGCCTGTCACATGATCCCGTCTCTTATCTCTCATTCATGATACTGTAACTACCACCTTGCACAATAGAAACAAACACAGTGACTAGAACTAATCCATCCATTCTGTATATCGCTTATCACGTTCAGAGCTGCCGGGATCTGGATCTGGATTGGGGCCAAATATAGACTAGACGGTGGACTGATCGGCAATTAGAAGCAGGGCACACATCGTATAAAGACAGACTACCATTAACTCTTACATTCTGTAACTCTCACACCCTGCACTGAAGTCAGGAAAGTTGCAGTAATACAGCATTGTATAATTAAGCGATAGTTTTAAAGTAGAAGTAATTCCACGTTTAATGCTAATTAGCAGTTGTTATGAATGTTTGTCCGCACTGTAATTGCATTTCCACGTGGACCACCGCAAGTAACGTCTGTATCCACTAAAACCTTCCAAAACAGCCTCTCCAGACTCGGCTTCAGCCAGCGTAAAAAAATTGAAATAAAATTAAAAGAAGCATAAAATATTACAGTATTACACTTTCATTAGCCATGAATAAACCATGCCTCACTTACAATACAGAGGCAGGCATAAATACTGTCAAAGTGCATTAATGAGCAGACAAGTAACCATCAGTGCATGACTTGTGGTGTTTCAAGTAACATTTAAAATCACTCAGAATCACATTGCACAAACGGGTAAAGATACATCACCTCCTTGTGGGAACGCTGCTATCGTCTTTGAGGCTCATTTAAGAGGGGTTTTGCACTAATGTCAATTTTATTGGTTGCCTAACTTTCAGGGGTTGTGGAGAATCAAGTTCACTCTTTTGCACTAATTACACCTCTAAGAGATAATAACTGTATTTATCGCGTTCGGTTATTTATCTAATGCTGTGATTGCAAAATCAATTTGTGAGAGTCGCAAATTAATTTGCTTTGCTCCCAAGGGAGTACAGGCAGCGACAGCACCTTACTAATGTGCACAAATTGATTTTTTTTTTCCCTTACACGACCCATAGACAAAAATATACATGATTATGAACACCCTGGCTTTCTATCAAGCGTCAAGATGGCTCAGAGGTTACCATGTTAGTCTGCATCAGTTTTAATTTAAGCTCCAAATGTGTGTTTTTGCTCGCATTTTACCCACATCAAAACATGACCGCCAGAAACAATAAAAACCACGCTGCATTGAACGCATCGGTCGAGATAAACACACTAACAACAATGGAGAAAATATGTCAATAAATAATCCTCAATACACTTGCCATGCACTGTAGACATCAAGGGTTCATTTATGAATGACAACTGCCACCTTTGTACAAGCGAAATAATGCCTGGAAATAATCCAAACAAAAAAAGTCAATGGCATGCTTAGTCATCCACATGCAATGTATTATCATAATGAAGGCGAGCAGCCCTTTCACCAATTCATCAGCACCCCCACCTTGCGCAATAGAAAGAAACAACAAGGAACAATCTATGGAAACAAAGAAATAGTCCACGGTTTGTGCATAATTGGGGTTGAACAACTGAAGATTTGTTTGCACAGTTAACTATCCCATGTGTGTGTTAATTGGGGACCAGCACACACAACAATTCAGAGCGAGGTGCTGACATTTTAAACCACGTCGCCGTGGTGGAACGAGCCGTTTAGCTCCTTACCTTGTTAGCTCGCGGGCTAGCTAAAATAATAAACAGTTAACTTTCCCTAAAGTGCCTCTTTTGTGTGCAGGATGTGGAGTATTGGACGGAGCCGACGCCGGCCTGCCGGCGTCCCACGAGCCCACTTGGGGCTAATGACACAACAACTCAACTCGCCATCGAGTATCGAATCCGGAAAAACTATTGTGTCCGTTTTATTTATCGAAGGATAAGTCGAATTGTGACATGCCTACGACCGTGCTCCGTACTCTCAAGAGACTGGAACATTTCGGACCTCTGTATAACGTCAGAACACATGGCAACTGCACGGAACAAAATACAGACAAACCGGAACACTGTCTCTGCGACCTACACAAGCATGCGCATGTACGTACACACGCACGCACGTACGCGCACGCACACACAGACACACACACACACACAAGCGGTGTGCCTGGCAAGTAGCTGTGCAGCTTTGAGAGCCCAGTGTGACAACATTTGATATTCATAGAAGAGATGAGGAAGAGAAAAAAAACAGCAGGGGCGCTGCCTTACGCGTGATATTACATTGTAATTATGATTTGGATGAAGGCGGCGAGGGTGCACTACAAATTCATCAACACACACACACACACACACACACACACACACAGTGAGAATGAAAGGTAATGAAGCACACTCGCTGGCAGTCGGTGGGCTCTCCAAACTTCAGAGAGCTTGCTGCAGCAGTAATTCAAAAAACTGAGAAGAGGCGTGGCGGACCTCAGGCCGCCATCAACACAAGACCTTCTGATTGGTTTGTTTACATCAGTATTTTCACATGTCAATCTGGGCACCTTTGGGAAAATTGTTTTTTTTTTACCACGGCAGCTATTTGTGAGAAAGACCGCAGAACGCTGAGTAATAAGAACAGAAGGCTATGATTTGCACAGGCCTTTTCTTGCTTCATGTGGCGTATTAAATATGCACTTGTAGGTCACTGAGTCCAATTTGGACTTGGGGAGAAATTGATGGGAACTGTCAGTGTGTCTCCCAAAGACAGAAAAATACTCTCATATTTAGATATCAGGGCACATAGGAACAAACAACCATTCGCACTCACAGTCATGCCTACGGGCAATTTAGTGTCTCCAATTCATGCATGTTTTTGGGAAGTGGGAGGAAACCCGGAGAAAACCCACGCAGGCACGGGTAGAACATGCAAACTCCACACAGGCGGGGACGGGGATTGAACCCAGTTCCTCAAAACTGTGAGGCTGACGCTCTAACCAGTCGCCTTTGCAAAGAGGAACTATGCAGCAAAGTTGGAAAAACAGTTTAGCGCCAATGACTCTAAATCAGTCTGGCATGCATTCCAATCGCTGACCAATTACAAGCGATGATCACCCCCAGCTGAGAACAATAGCACACTAGCCAACGGCTTGAATACCTTCTACTGCAGATTTGAAAAGGACACTTTCACACCCCACACCCACCCAACCGCACCACCGACCACCATCACACTTCTGCCTTAACCAGCCACGAACAGGATGTGAGACGCATCTTCAAACAGCAAAAGATTAACAAAGCGGCAGGCCCAGACCATGTGTCCCCATCCTGCCTCAAAGTCTGCGTGGACCAGCTCGCTCCAGTCTTCACACAGATCTTCAATACATCTCTGGATTTACAGCTTTCTGACGGGCAGGACACAGCAGGTGAGGCTGGGGGAGACCACCTCATCCACATGCAGCATCAGCACTGGGGCACCCCAAGGTTGTGTCCTCTCTCCGCTGCTCTTCTCTCTCTACACGAACGACTGCACCTCACCCAGCTGTCAAACTCCTGAAGTTTGCAGATGACACCACTGTCATCGGCCTCATCCGAGACGGTGACGAGTCTGCATATCGATAGGAAGAGGAGCGGCTGGAGCTGTGGTGCGGCTGACACAACCTGGAGCTGAACACGCTCAAGATTGTAGAGATGATCGTGGACTTCAGGAGGCATCCTTCGCCACAGCTGCCCCTTACGCTGTCCAGCTGCCTTGTGTCAACCGTCGAGACCTTCAAGTTCCTGGGAATTACAGTCTCTCAGGACCTGAAGTGGGCGATC
The DNA here is from genome assembly GCF_024500275.1 of Phycodurus eques. Lineage (NCBI taxonomy): Eukaryota > Metazoa > Chordata > Actinopteri > Syngnathiformes > Syngnathidae > Phycodurus > Phycodurus eques. The sequence goes on from NC_084526.1 coordinate 22,963,632, forward strand.
AACTCTGTCTTCAAAAATGCCCAGCAGAGGATGTACTGCCTGCGGATTCTGAGAAAGCACATAGTTATGCACAAGAATTGCTGTTAATATCCGGCATTTCTGAAACTTGTAATCTTGATCTAGGAAAGTAAAGTTCCATAGTAAGAATACGTATAATAGTACGGGACCAGCAGCTGAGACTCACAGTTTGTCAGAGGGCATTTTGTCATTTTAAGAGTAGATCCTGGACAAAGGAGAGTGAAGACATCAAGGCAATGAGTGTGATTAAATCCACCAAAATAGTATTAAGTAGACAAAAAAAAGTCCCCGGGGCCTCCTCCCGGTGGGACGTGCCTGGAAAACCTCACCAGGGACGCATCAAGGAGGCATCCTAACCAGATTCCCGAACCACCTCACGTGGCTCTGCTCAATGCAAAGGAGCAGCAGCCACTCCTGGATGACCGAGCTTCTCACCCTATCTCAAAGGGAGAGCCCGGAGACCCTGCAGAGGAAACACCTTTCGGCCGCTGGTATCTGCGATCTTCTCCTTTCGGTCACGACCCACAGATCGTGACCATAGGTGAGGGTAGGAACGTAGATCGACCAGTAAATCGAGAGCTTCGCCTTGAGGCTCAGCTCCTTCTTCACCACGACAGACTGATACAGAGTCCGCATCACTGATCCGCCTGTCGATCTCCCGCTCCATTCTTCCCTCACTTGAGAACAAGACCCCAAGGTACTTGAACTCCTCCACTTGTGGGCAGGATGTCTTCCTCGACCCGTAGAGGGCACTTGACCCTTTTCCGACTGAGCACGATGGTCTCAAATTTGGAGATGCTGATTCTCATCAAAAGCACTTCACACTTGGCTGTGAACCGCTCCGGCGAGAGTCGATGATAGCGTCTTGATGAAGCCAAAGGACCACATCATCTGCATAAAAGCACAGATGTAATACTCTGCACAAATAATAAATGCAATGTGCTTTGCATAATAAAAAGTACAACATTTAAAAGCATTTAAAAACAAAGATAAAAAAAGATTTAAAAACCACATACAGAAATAAAAGACAGTTTATTATTATTTTTTTTAAAATAACGACCGGTGCAAGGAAATTATTAAAAAAATTACTTTCAAATGCTTTAAAAGAGCTCCTTTGTATGTATGAGGTTTTAATCTGGATTTGACTTAAAAACGTTGTCACTTGGCACTGACTTGACCTCTGTTGGCAATTTATTCTATTTGTGTGCAGCATAACAGTTAAATGCTGCCTCACCATGTTTGTTTTGGACTCTGTACTCCACTATTTGACCTGAGTCTTTAGATCGCACAGAACTTACTGGGTTTATATTCCATTAGCATTTATTTCATGTATTGAAGACCGAAACCATTTAATGATTAATAGAGCAGTAGAAGAACTCTAAACTCTGTTGATGACTGTGAACCAGTGTAGAAAGTTTAAAATTGGAGAAACATGTTCTGACCTCCTACGATTGGCTGGCAACCAGTTCAAGGTGTACCCCGCCTCCTGCCCCATGATAGCAGGGATAGGCTCCAGCACTCCCGCAACCATAAGCGGCTCAGGAAATGGATGAATGGATGGATGGATGGATGGATGGATGCTCTGACCTCTTTGACAATAGTCAAGTGTACTTGAGATAAAAGCATGGATGTGGCATCCACAGCGATTATGAATACAACGTTAATAATAAATTTATAGTAGCACTATTTTTTACTATTAAAATGTATTAAATAAATGACATATTTAAATATACAATAAATTGACTGCACTTGGAATCATGTATTAATGCATAGTATGTTATGTTTTTCTATATAATGTAATTTTATAATATATGATATACAGTATAATATATTTTCTTTAATAGTAAAATAATATAAATTTTCTGCTTTGATTATTGGGTCATCCTGTTTTCCTCTGATAGATAACCCCCACCTCATCAGATAAAAAATTACTCCACCTTGATAAAAGCACCTGATCATTTTCCCGTTCACATTGGACTTTTGACCACAATCACAAAGAAACGAGCACATCAAAACAATCCCTTCCCAGTACATTCTTCCGGGATCTCCCAACGAGATTAGTAGCGGTATTTTTTGGTGGGAGACGGTGAGATGCGTCTGCCCCTGCCACGCTGGCACATCTGCCTGCCTGCCCGGGCCTCTTTTATCAAAGATAAGTAGTATTGATTCACTGAGGCTGTAAAAAGTATTCGTTTTAAAGAGCTGACATTTAATAATCTCCACCTAATCCGTGTTTTGCTGCCGAGTCCTTGCTTGTTCGACTGCAGGAGTCGAGGGAGACGTCTTTTTAACCCTCTGCTGGCTCGTGGCCATACAAAAACGAAGGGCTTCTCTTATCTGAGACGGTGGATCCAAACAAATACACAGAGTTGGTTGAACCGTTTTGGGCTAGTGTGTCCTATCGAAGACGTGTTGCATGAAATGATGACGCCTGCTCGGATGAGAGGTGAAACGCTTTCTAAGACAAACAGAACAGCCCAGTTGCGATGGATTCAATGCCCTGAGAATGAAATGACATGGATGAATGAAAATATTCACAGGCAGGTTTCCAAGAAAGCAGCTTTCAAAAAACATTAACCGGGTTTAGATGGACACTTTTTGGTCATTACAATTGAAATCATTCCAACTGAAGATCTCTGGTCAACTGTTTGTGTCTATTCCGATTGGGCATAAACATGTGCACTACATTTAATCAGAACAGCCGTGTAACATGCATACATCGACGTAGACATCACGTCATTTATCAAGATGGAGTTCTGACGTCTAATTAGCACAGCACTTGGGATAGTTTTTACACTTTTATGAAAACAACCGCTTGATAAAAACAAGTCACAAGTAGTTAAAAACAGTTAAAGTTAAATCTCTTTGGCATTCGAGCTCTGGTCTGAAGCTGCCATACTTTGTGCGGAAACGATCACCACGCAATCACGTCAAGACAGAGCATGCGCAGACAGCGCAGCCCGACACCATTCCCATTCACGGTTTACATGATAAAAATTTACTTCTGATCGGATTGGCAGAAGGAATATTCCACCCCTGTGAAACCGAATGAAATTCAATTCAGGTTTGGCCTGTTTATTGCAACTGAGGTGTTTCTCGCTCATTCGGTTTGGGCTTCTAAACCGATTATAATAGGAATAGAAGGCGCCATGTAAACCCCCCTATTGTGAGACATTGCCTGGTTTACATGGAGCCTTGTATTGCGATTAGAATTGGGTTAAAAGCCCAAACCGAATAAGCATGAAACACCTCACCACATATCATGGACATCGCCAGATATCATACAAATATGCTTCCTCGTGGTTGTGAGTAGCATACCGATAACTGTCGCACAATCTGATTGTACCATTGGTCAGTGCTTGTGATGAGATGTGGTCCTGATACAGTGGGCTTGTATGGGTACTGTGTATTTTCTCAACTGCAGAAAGTACCTGGCATTAGTTAATAGGATCAATACAGAAATTGGTGGTGATATTGTTCAGTGAAAGCATTAAAAACACCTCGGCTTTAAAAAAATATCAGCAATACTCTCCCCATTTTTACTAGGTATCAGTATTATAGTATCACACATTACTACTGTGTGTGGCATAGGGATGACATGAGAGCAATCTGATTGGATGATTAGGCAGTGGTTTGTTTATTTACCAAAATACAGAAAGTAGCAGGCTAAAAGTAGTATCAGTGTGAAATGTGGGCCTGTTTAGTTGAACAAAACGTTATTGTTTTTTATGAATGGCAACAGGTGGACACAGGGTAACTGTACATTCTGCCATCTAGTGAAAGAGCATTCACTACAGATTGCTGGCATACATAGATGAACAAAGAGTAATTATTTGTAATAATATTATTTTTAGAACAATTAAAGACCCTGTAAATTCAGTAAATTTGTTTCTAAATACATTTCTATATACATGTTACAATTAATTGCTGAAAATGTGCAAATATTGAGAACTTTATAGCACTCAGTTGCGGAGATATAGTATTAATTTTTTTTTTTTTTTTTACCATTTACGTTAAGTATCATTTTATGTACTTGATGTTTTTTAAATTATCCAAATATGGCAGAGTGGTTGAAGCACTCTTCTCTGTGATGTGTCAAATTTAAAAGACATTCGCTTACACTTTGAAAACACTTTATGTGAAATTGAATAATTTCCAACGGCAGACCTGATATTCTCTAACGGCAATGGTTAGGGATCACTTCCATATATAATATGGAATCATACACAGTATATTTAAAATATATTGAACGTCCCAAAACAAGCCATTCAAGGTGAGTTCTAACCACATTACACCTTGTGGAGGAAAGAGAGCAAGTGAGTTTTTTTCATTTCCTTTCTGCTAGCGTCTCGTCTGCCTCACTTTGCTTTATTTGTGTGTCATTGAATACCTGACGCAAGCTCGGGCCAATTGTTCCCTCGCCGATTATCAATCCTGCCGTCACAGTCTGGCTTTTAAACACGGCCGCTGCCTCCTCTTACAACCCCAATTCCAATGAAGTTGGGATGTTGTGTTAAACATAATTAAAAACAGAATACATCCATCCATTTTCTGAGCCGCTTCTCCTCACTAGGGTCGCGGGTGTGCTGGAGGCTATCCCAGCTATCATCGGGCAGGAGGCGGGGTACACCCTGAACTGGTTGCCAGCCAATCGCAGGGCACATACAAACAAACAACCATTCGCACTCACAGTCACACCTACGGGCAATTTAGAGTCTCCAATTAATGCATGTTTTTGGGATGTGGGAGGAAACCGGAGTGCCCGGAGAAACCCCACACAGGCACGGGGAGAACATGCAAACTCCACACAGGTGGGGCCGGGGATTGAACCCGGATCCTCAGAATTGTGAGGCTGACGCTCTAATCAGTCGCCCACCGTGCCGCCAAACAGAATACAATGATTTGCAAATCACGTTCAACCTATATTTAATTGAATACACTACAAAGACAAGCTATTTAATGTTCAAACTGATAAACTTTATTGTTTTAGCAAATAATCATTAACTTAGAATTTTATGGCTGCAACACGTTCCAAAAAAGCTGGGACAGGTGGCAAAAAAGAAAGTTGAGGAATGCTCATCAATCACCTGTTTGGAACATCCCACAGGTGAACAGGCTAATTGGGAACAGGTGGGTGCCATGATTGGGTACAAAAGGACCTTCCCTGAATTGCTGTCATTCACAAGCAAAGATGGGGCGACGTTCACCTCTTTGTGAACAAGTGCGTGAGAAAATAGTCGAACAGTTTAAGGACAATGTTCCTCAACGTACAATTGCAAGGAATTTAGGGATTTCATCATCTACGGTCAATAATATCATCAAAAGGTTCAGAGAATCTGGAGAAATCACTGCACGTAAGCGGCAAGGCCGAAAACCAACATTGAAGGCCCGTGACCTTCGATCCCTCAGGCGGCACTGCATCAAAAACTGACATCAATGTGTATATGATATCACCGCATGTGCTCAGGAACACTTCAAAAAAACAATGTCAGTAAATACAGTTCGGTGCTACATCCGTAAGTGCAACTTGAAACTCTACGATGCAAAGCAAAAGCCATTTATCAACAACACCCAGAAACGCCGCCGGCTTCTCTGGGCCCGAGCTCATCTGAGATGAACTGATGCAAAGTGGAAAAGTGTTCTGTGGTCCGACGAGTCCACATTTCAAATTGTTTTTGGAAATTGTGGACGTCGTTTCCTATGGGCCAAAGAGGAAAAGAACCATCCGGACTGTTATGGATGCAAAGTTCAAAAGCGAGCATCTGTGATGGTATGGGGCTTTGTTAGTGCCAATGGCATGGGTAACTTACACATCTGTGAAGGCACCACTAATGCTGAAAGGTACATACAGGTTTTGGAGAAATAATGCTGCCATCCAAGCAATGTCTTTTTCATGGACGCCCCTTCTTATTTCAGCAAGACAATACCAAACCACATTCTGCATGTGTTACAACAGCGTGGCTTCGTAGTAAAAGTGTGCGGGTACTAGACTGGCCTCTCTGCAGTCCAGACCTGTCTCTCATTAAAAATGTGTGGCGCAGTATGAAGTGTAAAATACAACAACGGAGACCCCAGACTGTTGAACAGCTGAAGCTGTACATCAAGCAAGAATGGGAAAGAATTCCATCTACAAAGCTTCAACAATTAGTGTCCTCAGTTTCCAAACGTTTATTGAATGTTGTTAAAAGAAAAGGTGATGTAACACAGTGGTAAACATGACCCTGTCCCAGCTTTTTTGGAACGTGTTGCAGCCATAAAATTCAAAGTTAATGACTATTTGCTAAAAACAATAAAGTTTATCAGTTTGAACATTAAATATCTTGTCTTTGTCGTGTATTCAATTAAATATAGGTCGAACATTATTTGAATGTCATTGTATTCTGTTTTTATTTATGTTTAACACAACGTCCCAACTTCATTGGATTTGGGTTGTACATCCTTGCGACATCAGCTACAAGGGGAAGTGAGGCCTTCGTGACGCCAGGCTGAATGTGTTTGTGAAGGTGGAACTCAAGCTGTTTCAATATACTGTTTTCTTTATACAAGTGGCGGTTTAGTAGTGCCTCTCAGCCGGCAGGCGTTAGATTCTACCATCTTGTCCAGGGCCGGGCAAACTTACGGTACGTGCTCAATGGCCACGTTTTTCAAGCTCAAACGTAGACGTTAAAAAGTGCATGTAAAATAGGTAACAGTTTGTATTTTATTAATTCAAATGAGGATATTTTTTAATGTTATCATTTATAATATATTCAACCATCATGAATTAACCAAGTATTTAATAAAATAAATAAAACTTCAACATATTCTGCATGTAAAATTAAAACAAGATGGCTCCTGCTGCAGTAGTGCCTCCAATGTTTGACACATGGTATGATATGCTTTGGATTACAGGCGCTTCCTTTCCTTCTCCAGACTTTTTAATATTTAGGTTGGTTTCAATTTCACTGATTGGGTGTTTTGCACATTTAAAGTGCAGAATTCTACCCAAGCTTTTTTGAGCTTTTAGAGCACCCATCCAAACATTAATGGTTCTACTTTCATAGAGAGCGCATCTGTGGCGGAATGCAAAACCTGTCTTATCAAGCATGTGCAAGCGCAAGGCTTGTTGCTTTGCGCTTGCACGTGTTTGACAATTTGGCAGATTGGTCTGCGAAAAGCTGGGCGTACCGGTGCAACGAGGGTTTGTCCTTTGACATGCACCTGGCACAGTGATCATTTGGTGGCAGAAAGTCGGTTTAAACTTACGCCTGCTGGGACCACGTCTAAGTCCGGTGCAGAAGGTAGATTGTCTGACCTTGCGTAGACACGTATAGCAAATCATGTGTAAAACAAACAAGTTTGACATGCGGCGTGGTATACTTCGGGCTGCTAGTCGTTATAGTTCTCTATACTTTTCAGTGCTGACCTTTCAATCTCAATGATTGGTAATTTTGGATCACTGGAATTTGATGCGGTATGCTTTGGATAATGAGCAGTTCTTTTCTGTCTAAATACTTTTCAGTGTTGACCTTGGTTTCATCCTGCAAACGACCTCATTGATTGTGTGTTTCGAATGCAGAATTTTTCCGAATTCAGTGCACCCATCCAACCTTTTCTGTTTTAGATATCTGAAGAATGGGGGTAAAAAGCATTATTTTTAGAAACACTCTGGTGGGAGAGAAGCTCCAAAAGAGCCATCAACACAGTAGCCATGTTGCAGGTCCTCAAAAGCATCATCGAGGAGTGGAAATATGACACCCCCATGTGTGACAGACACACACTCACTGCGGAGAATGTTCACACCGGATAATTATGCACTGTGTTTGGCTGCCTCTAGGGTGGTGGTGGAGGAGGTAGAGGATGGTGTTTGGTGTTGATGGGGCGGTCGGGGTCCCTGGGATGCGAGGGTGAAAATTACACAGCCTCCTCGGTGGGTTTGGACAGCCAGCAGACCTCATCAAGCAGCAGGTGAGTACTTTTTTGCATCTCCTCCTGCTCAGCCAGTATAAATAGCACAGTGTCACATCTCATTCGCTGTGTCGTGTTTCAGAACAACTCCTCGGAGACGCTGAGGTCTGACCTGGATAATGGACATACGATGGTTCAAACCCCTGAGAGAGAACATTCATCAGGCCCATCAGTAACACAATCAGCGACATTCAGGGCTCTTTGTTGCATTTTAACTCATTCTTGGGTATAACATGATGGGAATAATGTCAACTAATATGGAAACTATTTGGCTTTCCAGCTGTATGAAAAGTACACCATAATGCCAAAAGTAGTTGCTCACCTGCCTTGACTCACATATGATTTTAAGTGATATCCCATTCTAAATCCATCCATTTTCTGAGCTGCTTCTCCTCACTAGGGTCGCGGGCATGCTGGAGCCTATCCCAGCTATCATCGGGCAGGAGGCGGGGTACACCCTGAACTGGTTGCCAGCCAATCGCACGGCAAAAACAAACAATAAACAAACAAACAACCATTCACACTCACAGTTACACCTGCGGGCAATTTAGAGTCTTCAATGAATGCATGTTTTTGGGATGTGGGAGGAAACCGGAGTGCCCGGAGAAAACCCACGCAGGCACAGGGAGAACATGCAAACTCCACACAGGCGGGGCCGGGGATTGAACCCGGGTCCTCAGAACTGTGAGGCTGACGCTCTAACCAGTCGCCCACCGTGCCGCCCATTCTAAATCCATATGGTTTAATATGATGATGGTCTACCCATTGCAGCTGTAACAGCTTCAACTCTAGTGGGAAGGCTTTCAACAAGGTCTAGGAGTAAGTTTATGTGAATTTGTGTCCCTTCGTCCAGGAGAAATATTTGTGAGGTCACACACTGATGTTGGCCGAGAAGGGCAAAGGTGTTCTATCAGATTGAGGACAGGACTTTGTGCAGGCCAGCCAAGTTTATCCATACCAAATGTTCTCATCCGTGTCTTTATGGACCTTGCTTTGTGCACTAGTGCAGAGACATGTTGGAACAGGAAGGGCAATTCTGTCCCTTTCCTGTTCCAACATGACTGTGGATGAGTGGAAAAATCCAGGTTCATAAAGACGCGCATGAAAGAGTTTGATGGGGATGAACTTGACAGGGCTGCACAATCCTGACCTCAACCCTGCAGAACACTTGGCTGTATTAGAGCGAAGACTGAGAGCCAGGCCTTCTCGTCCAACATCAGTGTGTAACCTCACAATAATGTGCTTCTAGAAAAATGGTCATAAATTCCCATAATCACAGTCCAAAACATTGTGGAAAACCTTGCCATAAGAGTTTAAGCTGTTATAACTGCAAAGGGTGGACCGAAGTCATATTAAACCCTATGAATTAAGAATGGGATTTCAATTAAATTCATGTGAGTCAAGGCAGGTGAGCAAATACTTTTGGCAATATAGTGTCTGTGTCACAAGAACTTTTATATGATTATTACTCCCTAATTGATTACATTTATGCTAGTTAGAGGGGTAACCAACATGGGAACAAGAACACACTCTCTCTGTGAAAAGCAAGTGTGAAAAAATGCCACACCTCACTTAGCCATATAGTCATTGCAATTACTGTTTTCGCCAGTTACTCATCATGACTGTCACCTTCTACATTAGAAATAAACAGAACCACTATTGAAATAATCAACTTGAAACTTTCAGTAATACTGAAATCCATCACTGTTCACGTATTTAATGCAATCACTCCTCCTCCCTGGTTATTAAGGATAAAAGTCACCTGAACCAATAGAAATAAACAAAACAACACCAAATACCAGGAAACTTGTGATAATACTCAAATCTGGCATGGTTCATAAAATGTAACGGCTCCTCTCGCCAGTCATTGTTGATAACTGCCTTCTTGAACAATAGAAATAAACAAACAAAAGGAATGCACAAAGTCAGGAACCTTGCAGCAATACTGAAGTCTTGGATGGTTATTACATTTAACTTTCTCTCACCAGTTCTTCATGACAACCGCTGCCAACTTGCACATAAGAAATAAACGACGACTAGAAATAAACCATCATCGAAAACCTCCATGGCATGCTCAGTTGAACACGGGTCCATAAAGGAGTGTCCTATAATGACTGCCATCGCTCCTTTCGTCAGTTTGATAACCGCCACCTTGCACAATAGAAATAAACACAACAAAACAATATAATCCAGTAAATCTTCAAATTTGCAGTAACCCTGGCACAGTTCATATGTCACGTTTGGGGTTTGGTTGAAGGCGAGGAAGGCAAGGCAAAAACATGGAGGACTCAACTGCAGGGAAGCAGGGAGGCAACGCAGTAGTGCAGGAGTATATAAAAAAATAGATTTAATTCCAAAAAACTAAAGAAAACAAGGATCATGAAAAAGTCTAAATGCTAAATTAACAGAGTCCAAAATCTAAACAAGGTAACAAAGAAACACTTGAGTAAACCCAAAACAAGAAAGAAGACAGGACTGGTGAAATAACTGAGCGACAACTAGCGACTATGACATGGCACAGAAAGAGACAATGACACATGACAATGACATACTGCAAAGACAAGTGACAACGACAATGAACCAACAAGAACTGAACGAAACCAGTGAACTAAATACAAACAGATTAACGAGACAACGGGGAACACCTGGACAAGACACGAGTGGTTGGAGAGAGCTGATTGGTCGACACAAGGTAGACGAGAACAGGTGGACACAACAACCAAATGAGCACACGACAAACATGGAACACAGGAAAACATGGAACAAAACTAAACACAACCCAAACCAAAACACAGACCATGACATCATATCACTATTGCGATGATGATGTGAATGATAACACCAGGTGTCAACAAAAACAGCCTCTTTGAACACTAGAAATAAACAGAAAGACTAGTAATACTCCACAAAGTCATGAAACCTGCAGTAATACTGAACTCCGCCATGGTTCATACAATTAAGGTGATGGTTCCTCTCGCCAGTTATTCATTTTATAACTACGACCACCTCACACAATACCGAATGACTACAAATAATTCACAGTCCAGAAATGTCCACTGTTAGTGCCCTGCTGAGTCAATATGATGACATATGCAGGACAGCGAGCCAATCCGACCTAATCCTTTTAACCTCAACTTGTTCTTACGATACAGCCAGCCCCCAGCGTGGTTGTGACCTTACAAAGGAAAACTGTCACAAACTAAGTTCTCTCCACCCGCTGGCCTCCCTCTCCCCACCAAAAAAGACATGATCAATCGAGCTGACTCGGCGGTTTTCCCCAGTGTCGAGGAGTGTCAGTGTGCCATTATAAATCCATCTATCAGCACCACGCTACGAAGTATTGGCTCGCGGTGACACATGCCAACAAATCGGACTAGACACGCTCGGATCAGCAGTCTGCAGTGTGGACTGGAACAGAGAGAGGGCGCTCTTCCCCAATTCATACTCTCACTAAAACTTGGATTTCGTGCATTTGAGCTTTCATTTAGCTGTTTGAAAAGAAGGCGTATAGAGTGAAGATGGAGAGTGCTACATTCGTGACTGGTTAGCAGCCGTATGCTTGTCAGAAAGGCAATGTGTGTGTCTGCTTATTCTGGTTTCTGTTTAGGCACTCAACAGCAGATGGATGAGACAAGGGAGGCATTTATTTGTTTACATTCATTTTCGGATAGATATTGAATAATATTGTTTGGTATTTCACAATTAAGTCAAGTGAAAGGGATAAAAAGAAGGGGCACTGAATGAAGATGTAGTACACTGTTACGTTAACACCTGGTGCTAGCAGCAGACGAGCTGGCCGCCAAACTTTTGTGAAAAAGGTATTGTTTTATCTGGGTGTGTTCCCTCTAACTTCTATTCACTGTATACTTGTGGAACAAGTACAGTGGTCCCTTGACTTACAAATGTTACGAGTGCCTCAATTTACATATTTTTTTTTGTGACAAGTCGTTGCTTGGTCGAATCTTTGCTTTGGGTTGTGAGCAAACATTTGAGTTACAAGCGAACTTCAGATATGGTTAAAAAAAAAAAAAAGATGCCGATGCGCTTTCAGCCGTTGATCAACTGGACAAAGAGTCAAACACACAAATACAAAACCAAAAGACATGCAAGGACCGTGGAACAGGCACTTAGACTGAACTAACTGAACACCTGATGTCACTCACTGGGCCACGCCCCTAAAAGGCACACTTCAACATACTGTGTGTGTGTGTGACTTTCGGCTCAGTTACACTTCATAACACCAGTTCATTTCTTTACATTCTCTTTTATTATGTTTTAAGATGTATATTTTACCAAACAGTTCTATTTTTATTCATAAAAAATAATTCATCCATCCAACCATTTTCTGTATCGCTTCTTTTCATTAGGGTCACGGGCATGCTGGAGCTTATCCCAGCTGACTCTGGGCGAGAGGTGGTGTACACTCTGAACTAATCGCCAGCCAATTGCAGGAAGTGAAGTTGAAAACTAAATTAAAAGAAGCGAAGGAGCACTGAGTGAAGAGCTACAGTAGACTACGATACTAGCACCTGGCACTAGCCGCCGACTGGTTAGCTGCAACATGCTTGTGTTATCTTTGACATTACATCAGTTTTTCCCCCCGTTTTATACTTCAAATTAGTGTTAGCATATTTACTTTACTTCTGCTTTATTTCATCTATTGAGTACATTGACAAGGTTTTTATGCTGCTGTTTTGGTTAGCAATAGTGCAGTGACAATACAGATTGTGTTTTCTACGAGAATAGTGAGTTGGACAGGCAGCAGAGCCCAAAGACACAAGTTAGTGGAGCTATTCTCTCCAAATTGACAGCAACTGTCTGATTTGCTTTCATCGACTTGTTGCCATGTCCAACAAGGACGTGCTTTACGGCGATGGATTGTTGCGAGACAATCTCCATTGACGGAACCACCGAGGCCCGACTTGGCTCACTCCCCATCACTCAGGACCAAACCTCCATTTGGCTTCAAAGTATTTGAAATGAGAACAAAGCAGCGTAAACGGTCTTAACCTTTAAACATTTCTTTCAGTGGATTTTAACAGCTACCTGGTTTGATGTAACAGGCATGTTTCAGAGGGAATGGAATGGTAGCGGGCTAGAGTGGGGTCTTTGTTATAATTTAGTCTCAGACTTAATGTTCATAATAATCAGTAAGGACAAGTTAAAACAGATGTTAACACTTTACAGTACGTTCCATTTTCCCATACGTCAGTGATTATTTTGCCCCATACATAGCAATAAAAGCTGTTTTGTGCTGTCGGGCCAAAGCTGTCTTAGACAGATAATAACATTTTTAAATAATTAAACAGCAACTGTATTGAATACATTTCATTTCAAGTCATTATTTAAGTTTAGTGCAAACAAAAGTTATGTATTCAAATACGCTTTGGGTCACCAGTCAGGCTTTCAATAGTTATGTAGGGTGTATGTTAATGGTGCAAATTGTAACACCAAATGATTTTTAAAGGAAAGGGTGTGGGGTGAGGTTGGCTCAATTTTATACATGCTTTTATGTCACATTTTGACATTCACTGTTAACATGGATATTTGACTTCTTTAAACCCATCAATGGCAGTGAATGTGTTTTAACGGTCGTACAAGTGCAAAAAGGCATAAACTACTTGTACGGTGTGAGGGTAAAATTGCAAATGAGAGGAGCCAAAGCCTTTTTACAGGGAGGGGGACGTGGATCATACCATGTTATTGGCATACCAGAGTTGTTTTTTTTCCAGAGTGGGACAAGTGGGACAAATCTTTGCTTCCAGTTTTAAACATTCTTAAAGTGTTTTTATAGTTAGGGGACCCAGATTATTATAGTGCAGCAGAGGGACGCATATTCTTTTCTTATATTTCCGAATTGTCCTTGTTGAGGCTGTTCTTTAGTTTGGTGACTAAAAAGGCAGAAAAAGCCAAAGAAAAAGTGATGGTAAATACAGGCACCTGCTGCAGAATCTGCATAATGCCCTCTAATTAATGAAACAACGTGATTAATCACATTCCGGCTGTCTCTCGGTTGCAAGCCAGCTGTCATCATCGATTATCGGCGAGATAAACGGGCACTCCGGAGACAACGGGAGTGTAGGATGGCGTGCAATGCGATGATGAAGAGTGATGACGGCACCAAACATGGGACATGACAGTGGAAACATGCCGGAGATTGGATGTCTAAACCCCTCGAAGCACGTCATCAATTATCAGGGATAGAATGACCTGCGATTGCTGCCCGTGCAACGGACTGTACCATTTGCATTCTGGCGTGGACAACAAATCCATCAAGACTTAAAATGGCTAAATGAGATCATTCCAACCTTATTTTGTCACTAAATTATTCATAAGGTCAACTCATTCCAACACCAACAAAAATACTGTATTTCCTCTTATACGGTGGTTCTCAAGTCTTAATGGAACAAACTGCATTGTTCAGGTGGTCAGACACTTTTAGTTGAATGTATGTTCCAAAAAACCCTTTTAAAACATTTATGTATACATAATACTACTCATGCTTACATGTTGAAAATGCCTGTAAAAGCACCTTATTAAGAAGCTGAGGATGAACTTGACAACTGCATGTACAAAAATAAATCAATAAAATTATTTCACATATCTCGTCACTGAAAGCTCGTTCTTAGGAAAGTGCGAATGCATTTATTTAACGGTTTTTACGAACATTATACTTCGTTTTTATTTACTTAAATTGATTTATTTTTTAACCTTTTTTGACCTATATCAGTGATTTGTGACCTCATATTCAGACAAATGGAGGCTGGCCGCTTCCTTTTCGCTTCGTCTTCTTCTTTTTTTTTTTTTACATTTTTATTGTGTGGCTGTGCTTAGCGCTCCGCCAACATTATTTTTTTGTTTTTGTTTTAGCTGTACCACCTTCCCTCTCACCTCTTCCTTCTCTCCTAACGTCATTCCTTTCATCCCTTTTAATTTGACTGTTTCCATTTCAGTGTCTTTGACCAGGACGTTTGGACTCCTCCAGGCGTAGAAGCTGGCCACCGTATTTAATTAAGTCTGGCAACTCTGGGGAACAATCGTGTGACAGGGAATCCTTATACTATAATCATAATAATAAGATGTGTGTGTGTGTGTGTGTTTGTGTTTTCCCTATTAAGACACTGTCATACGTTTTAGAACTTTATTTGTGAATTTCAAAGATTAAAAATTTAATATTACAGTAATTAAGTTGTACATATTCAAGAAAAAACATTTTAGATTTTAAATAATGTCGTATATTTTCAAAATTAAAGTTGTAATATTATGATAATAAAGTTTCTTATTTTCTAGAATAAAGTCATATATTGTAGGATTCACATACAACGAGAATGAATGTATTCTTTCAAGAATAAAGGCTGATATTGTCAAGAAAAAAATCATGAGAATAAAGGAATTCTTTTCTCGAATAAAAGTCATCTATTTCCAAGATTAATATGTAATGAGATAATTTTTTTAATAAAAGTAATTTGAGATTTTTTAAAAACAGTTAATCCTGTTATTTTACATAATATTATTATATGTAATTCTGAGAAAATGCATATTTTGACCAAAAATATTTTCACAATTAAAGTTGAAATATTGCAGCAATAAAGTTGGATATTTGTGTGAAGTTTTATTTTGGAGAATAATCATATTTTCAATGTTAAAGTTGTAACATTGCAAGAATGAAGTTATATCTTTTTCACGAGTAAAGTTGTAATACTACGAGAATAAAGCTGTGTTTTGCGAGGAGAAGTGAAGTAATGATATCAGAGGAGCAGTTTGTTGCCGGTGTAAGGATGTACGAAGGAAGTCCCTTTTCCACTCATTGATTGACACCCATAAAACGCCAATGGACCCAGTGACCAGACATCCTCTTATTCACATCCACTTTCTGGTATATCATTCCTCCAGTCAGCATGTATTACTCAATTACCTGGTGACTTTACTTTTTTCTTGAAGACCCTCCTTTCTCTTAAACTGTTGTCAGCTGGCTTCACACAGTTCACACCGTCATTGTGACCGATCTACTTCAATTCATGACAAACATTAAAGGCAGCACCACAGGCCCTTTCCATGTTAAGCAAGATTTTAGCAGGCATGACAAGAATAATGAGGTTGAAATAACAGGACGTGATTAAAATGGCCGAGTAATTTAGTGACCCAGGCAGTGGGCCAAAGTCAAGACTACCGTTATACATGTGTGGGGGTACCCTGCGCGTACAAGTGACTTCGGGAAGAAATTTATGCTGCACTTAAAAGAAATTACAAGTAAATAAAAGGCAGGCTGCAGTAAATAAAGTGCTTTTAAATGCACCACTGGTTCAGAAAGAGGTTAGTGGGGAGATGTAAACTTGGTGGCTGTAAGTGAGCAATAACTCAGGGGGGCTTCACCTTGTCATGTCATGACCTTCTGGGAACGAGCATTTGGAAGACGCCCGATAGCATCCTGATAAAGCAGCAGACGGGGTTTAAATCATCTCCTGTGACGAGCGGTGGGCCTGTAGACGTGATTTAAGGAGGAAGCATGAAAAAGAGTTTTGACTGTGCTTGTGTGATATTATTTCATTTAACAACATGCATAGAAAAGAGTCCACGATAACAATAGGACTACATTGGAGTCTTTCAAAATACAGTCTGTAGCAGAGTTTCACAACGTTTATTGAACCAAGGCATATTTTTATACATTAGAAAAATGTTGCAGCACACCACAAAACAAAAATGAATATATACACGAATACTGTAATAATGATGATCTCTTCTCAGTTGACTTACAATTTTAGTGTAAAATCTGGGCTTGCCTAGTTGAACACAAAGCTATGGCAACAAGTGGATGCAGACTACACAGGTAAGTGTACATTCTTCCATCAAGTGGAAGAGCATTTAATTGTTCTGCCTTTCCCGATAGGTCGCTGGCATAGCTAGATGAACAAAGATACATTTTTAGTGCAATGTTCTCCATGTACAGTAAATAGCAAAAAGAGAATATCCGCGAGAAATCGACACCCACCCAGAAATATTTGTCATTGCCTATAGAAGCCACAAGATGGCGACATAGCAATATTTTAAAAGGACCTGAGCACGAAAATAGAATCAGAATCAGCTTTTTTGGAAAAAAAATGTTACAAGAGACACAAGGAATTTGTCTCCAGTAGTTGGAGCCACACTAGCATTACAACAAACAGCCACTATGACAAAATATATATTTAGGACATAAAAAACAAGAATGGAGAGTCATTGAGCAATGAAAGTGTACCACTGGTGTCGTGATGCAGATATACCGTAATTTCCCGTTTATAATGCGCACAATGTATAATAATGCACCCCCAAAGTTGACCTGAAAATTCTGGAAAACCCTTCTACCTATGTATAATGCATTTTTACAATGCATCATTTTGCTTCTACCCATACGATCAAAATTTTATCTGTATTTTGTTAGTTTTTTAAAAGCATTATTCTGAAGTTAAGCACTTTATTTGAATATACTTTATATAATATATATAATAATGCTCTTATTTTGAAATTCACAGCCCTACTTTTATGTAGTAAATGAGAAAGCACACAGTTATGGTCATATGTTTGATTACCCAGGCAGAATTTCGAAGATGTGTACAATTCTTTAAAGAAACCATGTCGAAACACATTTAATTTTATTTTAATGAGATTCAAATTAAACTGTCAAGCATTTCAGAAAAGCATTATCAACAAACAAAACATAACCATAAAGAAATTAATGACGGTTGTTGTTCAGTCATATTTAAACAATATTTCACAAATTCTCCCAGGGTATGTGAACTTATGAGCACGACTGTACATATGCAATCATACCTACCCCTGTCATATTGGAATGAAAGTGTATAGCTTTTTCATAATCTCTCATGGCGGCATGCATACATTTATAAAAGTTTTTTTCCCCATTTTCCCCTATACTTACGTTTAATGCGCACCATTGACTTTTGACATTTCTTTTGGGGAAAAAATGCACATTATACACAAGAAATTCTGGTAATGGCAATTGTGCAAATGGTGCAGAGTCCTCAAGCAACTTAGAGCAATTTAAAGTGACAGTGCAATGATCTGGTACAGTGACGATTGTGGAAATGGTGCAGAGAATTCTTAAACACGTAAGCGGGCAGTAGTTATCAACAACAGTAAGCAAATAGCGCAGCATGATAAAACAGTGAGAGCACAAATAATGTATAAGTATTCCAAAAGAGCTGTGCAAAATTGGCAGCATGCTACAATGAAATTGTCAGTCAACTGTTTAAGAGGTTGAGGGCAAGAGAGAAGTAGCTTTTGGAATGTCTTCTGATTTTAGTTTACATTGATCCATAGCATCTACTTGAGGGAGGGACCTAGAATAGGTGGAAACCAGGATGTAAAGGGTTCAAGAAGATTTTGCATGCCCTTGTCTTGTCGGGCAGTGTGCTCAAGAACGGTTAGGCGGGTAATTTTTTCAGCAGCCTTGACTGTCCGTTGCAGTCGGAGCTTGTCCTTCTTTCTCGCAGCACCAGACTGTGATAGATAAACACAGGCCGTGCTTCCTCAGAAGCCGCAGGAAGTATATCCTCTGCTGGGCCTTTTTGAGGATGGAGTTGATGTTGGTCTTGCACTTGAGGTCATGGGAGACTTGTAGTCCCAGCAAGTTGAAGGTCTTGACGATTGACACAGGGCAGTTGGACAGCGTGAAGCGCAGCTGTGGCGAAGGATGTATCCTGAAGTCCCACAATCTTTTTTCTTTCTGTGCCACAGTGGAGTTTTGAAGCTGCCACTGTGGTTCTTTGTATTCTGATTGATTTTTTTTCAGTTGGACAGAGCAAAGTTTTAAAGGGGGGTTACAGAAAAAAATCAGAAAGGATGGGACAGTGAAAAGATAACTAAATAATATAGGGAGAGAAGACAACAAAAGACAGGACACTAGCTGTAAGGAAAATTAAATAATTATAAGCCCAGTACAATGACACATTAGAGTGTTGTATGGGACTGTACTGCTAAACCCTGTGAAGAAAGGACAGGACAATGATAGAAGGGGAAGCATCCAGGACAGAGGTAGTGGACCCAGCTGTACAACTGAAGTGTGTTGGGAGAGGCTATGTAAATTATAAACATCGACAGTGCAAGTCAGTGGATACCCATAAAGTTTGCATAGTTTTTAGTTATCGTAATGATTGAGTGGCCCCACACTAAGCGAATAAGTATCTGCGGACACATGCAAGTGGATTGACAGTCTCGCATGCACAATAACCTTCAGAAGTGTCCTGTAATTGCTCCGCCGGCATCGTTTGAACTAAGGACCCCACCCCACCCACCAGAGGGAGGGTCGGGGGCCAGGAGCCCATCCGAGAGCAGCCCGGTGAATAGGATACCACCCACACCAAGGGACCCAGGGTGGTCCACCAGCCCCACTGAGGTACCCCAAAGTGGCCATGTGGAGGAGGCCGCAGTGGCTCAATGCCAACCCCCAGCCATCCACCTACCCCAGTCGTTGCAGTACTATGATTTAAAAAAATAAAATAAATAAAAAGGAATAAAAATAAGGCGGCACGGTGGGCGACTGGTTAGAGCGTCAGCCTCACAGTTCTGAGGACCGGGGTTCAATCCCCGGCCCTGCCTGTGTGGAGTTTGCATGTTCTCCCCGTGCCTGCGTGGGTTTTCTCAGGGCACTACGGTTTCCTCCCACATCCCAAAAACATGCATGCATTGAGGACTCTAAATTGCCCGTAGGTGTGAATGTGAGTGCGAATGGTTGTTTGTTCGTATGTGCCTGCGATTGGCTGGCAACCGGTTCAGGGTGTACCCCGCCTCCTGCCCAATGATAGCTGGGATAGGCTCCAGTATGCCCGCGACCCTAGTGAGGAGAAGCGGCTCAGAAAATGGATGGATGGATGAATAAAAATAATAATAATAATAAAATAAATCACAGGAGAAGGGAATGCTTTCCATTGCCATCCGTCCATTTTCTGAACCGCGTATCATCACTCGGGTCACGTGTATGCTGGAGCCTATCCCACCTAACTGAAGGTGAGAGGTGGGGTACACCCTGAACTGGTCGCCAGCCAATCGCAGGGCATATACAATGCATATTTTTGGGATGTGGGAGGAAACCGGAGTACCCAGAGAAAACACATGCAACATGCAAAATCCAATCATGCGAGGCCGGATTTGAACCCAGGTCCTCAGAACTGTGAGGTAAATGTGCTAAGCAGTCCCCCACCGTGCCACCACTTTGCATTGCCATAATGTTTATTTATTGACAATAGTTATGTAATACACTATGCAGAACAAGCACAACATTCAAACAAGCAGCTGCTCAGCTGTACCATTTTACCTAACATACACTTACTGACGTGAGGATTCCACCTCTCCAGGATTCAGCCAGGATTAGCGGGTGCCTCTTCGCATGACAGTGTACCAGTCTAATTTTTTTGTAAAATATTAACACAAAATTGAGGCACTACGGGTCGTTTGCTGAGAGGACCCTTCCCCCTCTTCACCAGCTACCTTCCAGGTGTCCATTTTTTATTAATTTTTTTGTCCTGTTCGGCTGTTAGGTCAAGCAGAAAGGAGGATCTGTATCCCTTGTATGCCGGAACAGTTTTACTGTGTCACAGTGGAGTTTTTAAGCTGCCATTGTGGTTTCTTACTATTATAATTGACATTTATTGAGAATCAGAGTCGATCAGTCGAACAGAACAAAGTTTCTAGAGGGGAGAGAGAAATGAAGACAAAAGACAAAGCACTAATTGTAAACAAGATGAGAAAAGTAAATCATTACATATCTAGAACAATGAAACATTAGATATGAGTGTTGTATGGGGCAATAGTGCTACACCCTGTGAGGGAAGGACAGGACAAGATAGGACAAGGAAAAGAGAAGAAGCATGCAGGACAAGGGTCGTGAACCCGGCTGTACAACTGAAATGTGGTGGGAGTGACGATGTAAACTATACAAGTCTGTAGGAGGTGAGTGTGAGTGAGGGGATACCCAAGCAATTTGCATATTCATGAGTTATTTGTTGCAATAAGTGAGTGGCCCCACACCCAGCGAAAAAGTCCCAGGTGTGTGTGCCTGCGGACACATGCAAGTGAATAGATACCGTTTCCCATCCACAATGACTGACGGAAGTGTCCTGCAATTGCTGTGCCTGCACCACGGAGGCTAAGGACCCCATCCAATCAATCGAAGGGCAGGATCGGGCCCAGGGGTCCACCAGAGAGCAGCCCGGCGGACGGGACACGTCCCACACCGAGGGACTCAGGGCGGTCCGCCGGCCCCACCGAGGCGCCACGACAACCGGCCACCCGGAGGAGGCCGCAGGTACCCAATGCCACCCCTCCAACGCCCCACGCGCCCTGCCAGGCGTACATGTTGTTCATGCAAATTAGAAAACCATGTGATTGACGAATCAACGTCATGCTCGAATCGTCATTCCAGGGTAGTAAAGTTGACGCGTTGAATAATCAACTACTTGGTTGGACCCCTACCTAATTCTGATTGGGGTAAATTTAGGCCATTTCCATAGTCAGGGTTTCTCAAAGTACGAGCCCTGAAATTCGCCCAAAATGGCTGCTTTAAGCCAAAGTGACTGACTTCCTGTTCAATTTTGGGCATGAGTCTATGTGACTTTTCATGCGTCCTATTATGATAGACATGTCCGCTGAATTGGTGTTGATCAGTGAAACTGGTGTCGGGGACGAACTCTTTCAAACTTTCCAGAGGGCGCTACTGAATTCATTTTTGGAAGGTCATGTTGGAGACCCCTAAAACAATTTCTCTGGGATTCAAACACAAAAATATGTGCTGTTTTCAGCCCCCAAAAGGTGGATTATTTTTTTTGGTCACTTTTTGTGTGGTTACAGTAGGTAAGTAGGTAGGTATGTAAAGGTAGGTACTGTCCATACATTTTAGGTAGGTACTCTCTGTACATTTTACTTTCCTATCATACCATACTGTACCGTACGTGCATACCTACCCTACCTGTCTAACTAATTGTAGTTACGATTTCCCTCAGAGGGCAGTTATGGCTGTGAAACCATTTACAGTACATGTTTAATCACCTCATCATAGTATTTCATTTACACAAAAAAATTGAACGATAGCTAGTTTTGAATCAGAGGTCAAAGATAAGTTTTCATCTACTGTTCAAGTTACTGAAAGAAGGGGTTTGGTAACAAAAAAAAATGGTTGCAACATCTAAACTTTATTACAGATGAACATTTTTAATTTTAGTACAGATTTGATCAAGAATCAAAGAAGCTGACATGATTTGTTTTCGTGGGCCACATAAAATTATGTGGCGGGCCAGATCTGGCCTTGAGTTTGACCTACAAGTATCTAGCTACCCACCCTTACCCTCCTATCTACCCACAATCTAACCAACCCTCCATCTTAAATCTACCCATATACAGTACCTACTTATTTTATTGTCTACCAACTGTACATATGATTTTCTTTTTACAAAAATGGGGTTAACAATACAAGGTAAAAAAAATAAAAAAGGTTTCTAATGTCAAATGACGATGGTGTAATGCACAGAAAAAAGACAACTTTAAAAAACATCAAATAACTGTCTCTCGCCAATCTGCAGTTGAGTAAATAAACGCTGCACTGTCTATTTGGTAATATCTGAGTGGCGGCTCTGTGTGTTTCCATCCAATTGGCCTCCATATTACTTGATTGAATTGGCCTGGTGTCATAGTCGCGAGTGCTGACAGGACGGGAGGGTCTCTCGGCATCCCTAACGGCGAACATGCCGAGACGCATCATCAAGTGCAGCAACGACAGCCAGCTGTACATAAGGTCATTTAAGTCTGACAAGCGCATCGATTGGATGCAAAGCCTTTTGACAAACAAGCCATTCTGCGGCTTGTCAGCATGTCAATGCATGTGCCAAGCAAATGCTTATTGACGCTATTGATCCAATAAAGTTTGGCCTGCTACATTGGGCTTGTTGAGATACTGCTAAATAGTACTCATATTGGAGTGTATCACAATTCTAGCTTTGCAAGTGAAGTAAGTGGGTGTGTCCGTGAGGCAGGCAAGCAGTGTTCAATTTGTGGTTTTTCAAAAACAAATAGGCTTAAAACTGATTAACCTGTGTCCTCAACAACAGGTATCAAGACATGACTCTGGCCTACCGTCGAGCCTACCTACCGTACTACTTAGCTCCCATACTAACACTGTACTTACCTACCTACCTACAAACCAACCATCTGGTACATTGATTCCAAACAAGGGTGCCACAGTAGTGTACTGTGAAAGGTAAGAAATGTGTTATTTATCAATTACACAGATCTTTAGGCCGCCAATGCGGTCTAAAGATGTCAATGCCCCCCCGCATCGAGATTGAGGCCTTGGGCGGCTGCCCGGTTGCCCGTGTCAAAAACACCTCTGCTCATATCTATGATAGTAACACTGTACATACTACTGTAGCTGGAAAAAAAACATCTATAACCAAGCTTAACATGTAACAAAGATCACATCAGGACCACATCACAGGAAGGCCCTTGTCTTGTTGAAGTTGATGAGTCAACCGCCCGTGCACACTAGGCTCTAATCATCTGCAAGGTTGGTGTTACCAAGGTGATGGCCAGCGCCATGAGCTGAGAACATCATGTGCTCGGCCGATGTGACATCAGCTCGTCCACAGGCTCCACGCATGTGAATTTGTCAAGAGCAAATATAATCTCTAATGTGGGGCACACAATTTCAGAGAGTTCTTGAGAGGTCCAAATGTAACCGGTGGTGTTTGACTCTGCTTTGTGTATTCAAGTATTGCTAACACACATCAGCATTGCTTCGGCTTGTATTATTTTAGTTGTACCACAGTACCTGACGAAGTCAGCACAAAAGAAAATCCTCCAGTCAAATATGGTGATACAACGTGCCATACCCCATGGACAAAAAAAAAGGGGCTTAGAATACATTACACACGCGATCGCAATACGCCTGATGAAGTCAGCACAAAATGAAATCCTCCCATCAAATGTGGTGATATAACGTGCCCCCACACAAATTAAATGACACTGGAATATATTGAAATACAACAAAGGTTTCTCCAGCTGTAATGGCACTTACCTTCCCCATGGACCTGAAAAGAAAAAGAGAATTAAAGTTACACACCCAACTCAAAGAGGGCAGTGTCACATTAATAATTAGAGTAGGGAAACACACAAACAAAATAAATGTTCCACCTTTTGGTACTGGAGGCTGCAATAAATGAACACACTAATATATCATTGAAAAGATTTTGTGTAGTTATAATACCGAAATAAAATTGAACACAAAAGTGGCAGCACGGTGGGCGACTGGTTAGAGCGTCTGCCTCACAGTTCTGAGGACTGGGGTTCAAATCCCAGCCCCACCTGTGTGGAGTTTGCATGTTCTCCCCGTGCCTGCATGGGTTTTCTCCGGGCACTCCGATTTCCTCCCACATACCAAAAACATGCATTAATTGGAGACTCTCAATTGCCCGTAGGTGTGACTGTGAGTGCGAATGGTTGTTTGTTTATATGTGCCCTGCGATTGGCTGGCAACCAGTTCAGGGTGTACCCCGCCTCCTGCCCGATGATAGCTGGGATAGGCTCCAGCACAGCCGTGACCCTAGTGAGGAGAAAGCGGGTCAGAAAATGGATGGATGTATGGATACTAAAGTGCTTATCTGACCCTGTTACACAAGCTCCCTAAACTGGGCGGACAAACCAAGTGCGCGCCCTTCGAGATTGTATTTATTTTAACTTTTGCTGAATTACAATTCCCTCTTAAAAATACAGTAAACGGAGTGAACTTCCAATCAGCCTCATCCTTGTCTTAAGGTCAAGTCTGTGTGGCAAATGAACATGCCTTTCACTACCTACCCAAAGTACCTTATATACCTACCTTCTAACCAACCCTGTAGCCTAAGTCTACTGTACCTACCTACCTTCCAACTGTACCCATCAACCTAGCATTTACAGCTACCGTTGTTACCTACGAGTTAACAGTCCTCACCGACCGACCTACCTACCTAACAGCAAATATGATACATTTATCTTATATTAAATCACCATCCAGCTTGACTTTTATCAGCCACCTACACAAACATCTACACTACTCAGCGTTTCCTCAAAAATGACTAAACGCCCTAAGATCTGACTATCATTTAATCCTGCAGTTTTTTTTCTTAAGGGTTTTTGCCATTCTGTCCATGTTTTGATATTTCCCACCAGTGAATGTTCAAAGCAGAATCCCCTGCATGACTGCTGTGGTCCTGGCACCCTGTGACGGTTAATGTGAACGGCGGGACGTGTCTCCTCTCTTAGGTTAGAGGTGACTATCAACCCGGGAGGTGTTCGTGTCTGCGGAGAAACCATGGACCCATGCCAGGTTCTCCATTAGGGATCCACCTCCCCCCTCCCCCCACCACCCTACAAGGTCCCTCTGACCTGTTCTCAGATCGTCCTGTGACAGAAAAAAGAAACTTGTGCCTGCGCCCAACTCATCTGCAGACAGTCGTGGCAGAGGTCTCACACACAGGTGACCTCATCTTTTTCCGTGTTGGACAATTTTCGACCAGAAAATGAGTTTAAGGGAGGGAATGTATATATATAAAAAAATAAAATGCCAGCAGGCTGTTGGAGGAGCAGAGTAAAAGGTCTGCGTGAAACAAGGGTGTCGGAGTGGAGAAATGGTGCTTTTATTCCTCTTTACAAGAGTAAATGTGACACCCCTGCCAGTGGGAGGCTGCGTCGCAGTGGACACTAACTCCTTTGCCCTTGAGGCCCCAAACAAGCTTCTGTTGCTGTCTCGGGCTGAGAAGCACCAAAAAAAAAAATATATATATTTAAATAAATAAAATTAGAAAAACATCAATATGCTGCTGCAGGTGG
The DNA here is from genome assembly GCF_024500275.1 of Phycodurus eques. Lineage (NCBI taxonomy): Eukaryota > Metazoa > Chordata > Actinopteri > Syngnathiformes > Syngnathidae > Phycodurus > Phycodurus eques. The sequence continues at coordinate 22,989,444 of NC_084526.1, forward strand.
AGCCATTTAAAATAAAGACAGAGCTGTAACTGAGCCAAAACACAACAAAATCAATGCGCCCTTTCAACTAAAAATAAAGATTAACAGTCGGTACAAGGGATGTAACGTTACGTATTCAGAGTCAGAGCATACAGCGGCTGAAATAAGAATTTAACATGTCACCATTTTTCTCACTAAATATACTTCCAAAGGTGCTATTGACCTGTACATTTCACCAGATATTGGAAAAAAAAACTCAAGTAATCCATACATTCAAAGAAAGTAGAAAAAATAAACTCAGAAATTAAGTTGTGTGTAAAAATGTGAAATGACAGAGGGAAAATGTATTGAGCACATGAAGGAGGGTGCAAAAAGGCATGGAAAGCCAAGACAACACCTAAAATCTATCAATAATCAAACAGCAATCCAGCCCCTTATCATTGCAAATGAATATCAGCTGGTTCAGTCCTAATTGATGGCCTAGATGTCATGATGCGTAAGAGCAGAGAGCTGACTCAAGACCATCGCAAACTAATTGTTGCAAAACATTACGATGGCATTGGTTACAGGCACGTATCTAAGCTTCTGAATGTTCCAGTGAGCACGGTTGGGGCCATAATACGCAAGTGGAAAGTCAATCATACCACCATAAATTTGCCTCGATCAGGTGCTCCTCACAGGATTTCTGACAGAATCAGAAGAGTTGTTTAAGAGCCAAGGACCACCTGTGGTAAGCTTAAAAAAGACCTGGAATTACCATGTCCTTTTGTCACAAGGAAAACAGTGAGTAATGGTCTCCACCGCTATGGGGGGGGGGGGCATGTCAAAGCTCATTTAAAGTTTGCTGAACAACATTTGGACAAGCCAGTTAAATAGTGGGAGAATATAGTCTAGTTGGATGAGAGTAGAATTGACTGTTTGGATGCCATAATGTAGGGAAACTGACAAATATCTGCTGCCATCTACGAGGATGATGAAAATGACAGGAGGGTGGACATTTCAGCAGGATAATGATTCAAAACATACTGCCAAGGAAATTGGCTTTCAATTGGTTTCAAAGAAAAAAAAGCTGCTAGAATGGCCCAGCCAATCACCTGACTTGAATTCAATTGAAACTCTATGGAAAGAACTGAAGCTCAAGGTCCATAGAAGAAGCCCATGGAAGCTTCAAGATTTGAAGATTGCTTGTGTGTTGGAATGGGCCGAAACACACCAGAGCGATGCATTCGACTAGTTTCTCCATACAGGAGGAGCCTTGAAGCTGTCATTGCAAACAAAGGCTTTTGCACAAAGTATTAAATACCTGTTGGTGAGTTCAATACTTTCCCCCCTGTGTCATTTCACATTATTACACACAACTTAATTCCTGATCTTATTTGTACTACTTTTTTAATGTATGGATTACTTGTGTTGCCCCCAACATCTGGTAAAATTTTCATGTCAATAGCACCTTCGGAAATATATTTAATGAGAAAAATGGTGATGTGTTAAATACTTCTTTCAGCCGCTGTATTTGGTAGGTAGAGCAGCTCGGTGGGTGTGTGGTTATGTCTGTCTCACCATTGTGAGGTTCCAGGTAAGAATCTTGACTCCGGCATTCCTGTGTGGAATGCTTGCCCCGTGCTTGCGTGGGTTTTCTTCCACTGTTATTGTTTGTGACAGGTGGGACCCCAAAGCAATAATAGAGCATGGAGTTTATTTAACAATCTTTCTTTTAAAAAACTAAAAGTAACAAAAAAACGTCAATACAAAAAAAAAAAAAAAGCAAATGCTGGGGAGGGAAGTGCAACCGAACCAGTAAGGGAAAATAAAACTACAGTAACTAAGAACTACGAAGTCGAAAAGCAAACAAAAGCACCACTTCAAAAGATAAAAACTAGAAAAATGTGGCTTACAGTGATGGGTAGATGGAGCAAGGAGAGTCACCAGGAAGATGGCAAAACTAATTGAACAGGTGCAAAAACAAAGAGTAAATCCTACAGAGAGTTATGCAAAATATTTCAGTACCAAGACAGAATGGACACAGCAAACAAAAAGGAACTAAAGGACCAATCGGGCGCATTTCTGGTGTGCCTGCAGCGCTTAAGACTGGGAGCTGATTACCCATCGCTCCCAGGTGTGTGCTTCCACTCTCTCCCCACCCAGCTCACTGCGCCCCCTAAAGGAAACAAGAAAAACACAGGTGAGATGCAGCTGACAGCAAGAAACAAAACAACTCAGACAGAATTTTACACCTACCCTCATTCCAAAAACATGCATGTTAGGTTAGTTGAAGACAGGGAGTGTCTATGTAGGCAAAAATAGGTAGGTATAGTAGGTGGGTAAAAGGTTGCTAGGTAACGGTAGGTATGTAAAGGTTAGATAGGAAGGTAGGTAAAGGTACAGTGGGTTGGTAAAATGTCGCTATAGGTATGGTAGATAGGCAAAAGGTAGGTGAGTAAAATGAAGGTTGTTATAAGAAAATACAGCAGGTACAGACGTGGGCTACAGTGTCGGTTAGGAGGTAGGTAGGTAAATTGTAATTTGTCACCAATAAAGACTTCCATCACAGTTTGTAACCACCATCAAACAATGGATTAAACACTTCTACTTTTGAACCACTCGATTCTCAACACCTTTCCCCCATTAAACCTAATTTGCTTGAGTACATTAGACAATTGGAAGGTTTTGTGGGGTGAGACTGTCAGGTGTCTGGTCTACAACATTGCTTATTGCTAATTTCTTTTCTATCTCTGCAAGGATAAAGAGGCTTTGGGCTGTACCCTTTCTTTCTTTCGTTCTTTCTCACGTACACGCACGCACGCACGCACACACACACACACACACACACACGTAATAGTGGAAAGTGGAGCAGGTTTTGTTGATGACTTAAGGGATGGAAGGCACACCAGGGCTCCTAATGCAACTCGTATTTAAATAATCCCTGGGTCTCCTCTATCCTTCTTGTGCCTTTGTTCACTTTGAAAACTTAGCAGCCATACAGCCTGTAACTGCTGGCTTGGGGGGAGGGAGAAAGACAGGGAAGGAGAAGAGTGAGTACCTTTTCTTTCTCATATGTGGTAAAAAAATAAAAATAAATAAAACTAGGAATCTTATCGAGTCCGACACAGGTTCTAGAAAATACCGTGAGAAGAAGCCCAGGAATGATTAAGCGTGGTTATCTGTCTGCCGTACTGAACATAAGTAAAGGTAGGTTCTATAGGAAGCTAGGTAGGTATATAAATACTTATATTAAGTATGTTGGTACCATTGGTAAGTAAGTCATGAAGGTAGATAGGTAGGTAGTTTTTTGCCCTTAAATACAGCAGTCATCCATGTAAGTCATATTAGTGTAAAATTGTGACAAGAAAGTGTCTTTCCCCAAGATTCCTTGTGGCAACATCACTCCAAAACAGTAGACTTCATGCTTTGACTGTAAAATTGGGTGTGCTTCATCAAAAATAAAATGTTTAAGGGGGGTGGGGGGAATGCAGTTTTGTCACAGTCGCTCGCTTCTAGCAGCGGCCCTTTTCTTGCCTGAGTGACCAATTTTGGTGAGATAATGCGTAACGGCGCATCCTGGCTATCGCAGGATTGGCTGAAAGGTGTGTGTGTGTGTGTGTGTGTGTGAGAGAGAGAATATGATTGTGAGAGTGTGTGTGCTGTCTTTAGCACTACTAGCTTTGAAACCTTTTTTTCCCATTGTAATGTGATAGGATTCCCCTGCATTGAATTATTAAGCTCTCGACTATGGGTGAGTGCGCCTCATTATAGCCTTCCCCCTTATTCCTCTCTCTCTCCCTCCCTCCCTCTTCAGTACTGCAGACAGATGAGCATGACTGATCATTCCTGGGCTTCTTTTCTAGTTGCTTTCTAGCGCTTGGATCAGACTGGATAAGATTTCCCGGTTTTACATTCTATTTCCCGGTTTTACATTCTAACTACTGAACTTACATATGGTATTTATATGTTCCCTACGTACCCAATCACCCTACAGTACCACCCTGAGTCAGAGCTTCTCGTTTTGACACCCGACAGACAGTTATCAGAGGCGGGTCATCGCTTAGCACTGTAATGAAATCTTCACACATACGCCTGATTAGACAGCACTTTAGGGCCATCTTTCTGTGCATGTTTATCCAAACATTGGGGGGTTGAATTATGGTTTTGCATTCAGGACTCACAAGACTCACAAATAACATTTTCGTAGAGTTGACGAAACATACCCGGGGTGATTGGTATCTGTTTCTAATTATCTTTAAAGTGGCAGTAAAAGTGTTGAAATGAGAAGATGAACGGCTTGTTTTTGAACAGACGAACGACTCAATACTGCAGCTGGAGAGGCGTGAATGGCCGTAATACTCCACACGCCTCAATCGATCCCCGGCAAAATTCATATCAGGGTGTGAATCTTTCATTTTCTTGATTGATCGCCATCATTAGGGGATTAATCAGCGGCCAAGGGGGAAAACTGGCAAGAGGATCGGGCGGCTGCTGTGCTTGGAGCAAAAATAATATGCACAACGTACCTATGCACCCTAAACTTACCTTTCTTTCCAAGAGTGCTGTACTGACCAACTGAGTAACCATACACCCTACCCTATCCTAACCATCCATCCATTTAACCATCCTCTGCATTGCTTGCCCTCACTACAGTTGCAGGTGGGCTGGAACCTATCACAGCTGACTTTGGTCAAAAGGCAGGATACACGCTGACCTTTTCGACTTCTACCTCCCACATGATTATTACCACATCAGCTGCCTCGCTTCCACTACTCAGAATGCTATGACGTAATCTGACGCAATACGCCTCTGACTCATGGTGCAACACAATAAAACGCTGCAGAAACAGACATAAGGTATATTAACCTTCATATTATGACACCCATTTATTGAATTTGTTGTTTAACTTTCAGAAAATAGCATGTTAAAAACTGAACAACGTTGCTATGGCTTCTGGTCAATCTGTGATAGTGAGCCACCATGTTTAACAATGACGTCATCGTCGACGTGATCGTCATGTTACAACAGCATTGGTTTATAGTAATGTAAATGACACTCGGCTGGCCCAATCCTGTCGCTTAGACATTTTAACCACAAATGAAGATTAGTTTTTCCCCCCGCCCGCCAAATTAAGTGCGCAGTGACGATCTTCTGTGAAATAACTGGCTGTGACCTCTTTATATTTAAAAGCCTCTAGGCCAGTGCTTTTCAAACCTTTTACCCCAATACCACCTCACAAAATATGTAGGTACGTTCTAAGTACCACCATAATGACCAACATTAAAATACAGTAGCATCGTCAACCCAAGGGTTTATCAAAAATGTGGCGCAGGTTTTATTCCTAAAAAGTGTATTTAATGTTATGCACAGTTGGAACAATAACACTGTGGTTAAATATAGAAAAAAGTGTACTTACTGATTCAAATCAAATGTATTGCACATAACGACCCTAGTGAGGATAAGCGGAACAGAAAAGGATTGGATAAAGTTAAATAAAAATTGTACCGAAATAAATGTTTGTATTTAATCATGTAGGAATGTTTTTTCAAACATAGTATACTTATTATTATAAGTTAAATACAGCTGATTTGTACTTGACAAAAGTACGAAACTGTATTTCCATCCATTCATCCATTTTCTTTACCGCTTCTCCTCACTAGGGTCGCGGGCTGCTGGAGCCTATCCCAGCTATCTTCGGGCGGGAGGCGGAGTACACCCTGAACTGGTCGCCAGCCAATCGCAGTGCACATAGAAACAAACAACCGTTCGCACTCACATTCACACCTATGGGCAATTTAGAGTCTTCAATCAACAATCAACCTACCACGCATGTTTTTGGGATGTGGGAGGAAACCGGAGAGCCCGCAGAAAACCCACTCAGGCACAGGGAGAACATGCAAACGCCACACAGGCGGGGCCGGGATTTGAACCCCAGTCTCCAGAACTGTGAGGCAGATGTGCTAACCAGTACTCCACTGTGCTGGCTCTAAACTGTATTTAAAAATCAAAATAATAAAAAAGTAGAAACCGCTGTAACAACATGCAGTCTGAACCTTTAATTTGGAATCTTGCAGGTACCACAATGCACCATACTTTGAGAACCAATGCTCTATGATGTTGTTTTGTACATAATTGTTGTCCATGTGACACTCAAAGTACACTAATTGTTGCATTTAAAATTGTGGAACCCTCCCGGTTGACATAAGGTCAGTGACAGTGCATGATGGCGTTCACTGAGTAAGTATAGTCTTTTTACATGGACCTAAATTTATCATCTGCAACTCATCTGCAAAGGTGGCACCAGAGTTATAATACTTTTGGATTTTCCATTATAGTATTTTTATTTCATTTTCACTTTTCTTTTTCAAATTCAGTTAGTTTTAGTTTTTAGAGCAGGTTTTTTAGTTTTTCCAAAATGTTTCGTTTTAGTTTATTTTTTATTAGTTTCACTATTAGTTTTAGGTTTTTTTTGTATGCGGGGTATTTCTCAAGTGTGAAATAAACAAAAGGTCACAGTAAGCATTGTGTAATAAAAACTCAACAACAAAGTACCAGAGGTGGGACCAAGATATTGCTTTGCAAGACACAAGTAAGTCTCAAGTCTTTGCCCCCAAGTCCTGAGTCAAGCCCCAAGTCGAGACATGCAAGTCGCAAGTCCTACACTTTTGAGTTTTGAGTCCTTTGGAGTCATTTTTCCAACAAAATAATGTTTTAAAATTGTATATATATATATATATGTATCTGTGTGTGTGTGTGTGTGTGTGTATACACAGTGGGTATGGAAAGCATTCATACCTCCTTAAAATTTTCACTCTTTTTTATATTGCAGCCATTTGCTAAGATCATTTAAGTTCATTTTTTTCCCACATTAATGTACACACATCACTTGAAAAAAACAGAATTGTAGACATTTTTGAAGATTTATTAAAAAAGAAAAACGGAAATATCACAGAGCCATCATTATTCAGACCCTTTGCTCAGTATTTAGTAGAAGCACCCTTTGAGCTAATACAGCCATGAGTCTCTTTGGGAATGATGCAACAAGTTTTTCCTACCTGGATTTGGGGATCATCTGCCATTCCTCCTTGCAGATCCTCTACAGTTATGTCAGGTTGGAAGGTGAACGTTGGTGGGCAGCCATTTTCAGGGCTTTCCAGAGATGCTTAATTGGGTTTAAGTGTCTGTTTGAGTCTTCTTTTACTTTCGCCTTGTCCCATTAGGGGTCGCCACAGCGTGCCATCCTTTTCCAATAAGAATAAATCAGAGTCAATATGTATAAATGAACTAAACCTTGCCTGAAGGGCAGAATAATGCCCGTGGGCCATATTATTCTGGCCTGCACGCTGTTTGTTTAACACCCCTGATTTGGAGACTTCAATTAACCTACCATCCATGTCTTTGAAATGTGGAAGGTAACTGGAGTACCCAGAGTAAACCTACGCAGGCAAGGGAAGGCCATGCAAACTCCAAACAGGAAGGCCACATTTGAACCCGAGATCTCGGAACTTTGAGGTGGATGTGCGAACCAGTCATCCGTACTACCTATCCTAAATATACTTATTTCTTATTTTACCCGACCTATTTACAGTACCCTCCCGAGCTACCAAACTTATTTGAGCCTACCAACCATCGCTAACTACAATACCGACAGTACAGTTCCTACCAACCTACCTACCTTTCCTTGTTACATCCTGCCGACCCAGCCCGCCTAACTACTAAAATATTACTACTTACCTACTACAACCTTAACCATACAATACTCTACTGACCGACTGACCTACTTCCCTACATTCCCAAACCTTTGCCTACCATCCTTACCCTGGCTGGGGCTGCTGCTGCTGCTACACTTCTATCAATAATAAGAGGGGCAGGGAACATACAGTACATACATAGATGTCAGGTGGAAATTTGCAGCCGTCGAGGGAATATTTCCCATCCCTGACTAAACAAGCACTCGTCCTTGGATGCGAGACATGGGTGTATAAAAATATAGGGAAAAAGCTAAGAGATTCTAGTAAAGTCTTCAAGGTTAACGTCCTCTTAACTTTTATTAAGTTTTGGTCTGTGGGGATTCATTAGTGTGACATGCTAGGTGCGGCTGTGGACCAGATTAACCTTGCACAGGAGGGATGGTGGGTAGTGGTGGTGTGGGTGCATGCTTGCTCTCTGCCATCTTCCGTCTCTCCTTGTGGGTGAGTCACCACAGGAAGGCTGGTGCTTTCGTAACATATGTGCCGGGCGAGGCAGTAAACAACGACCAGCAGGCTGCTCGAAGAGTTGAGGGTCGACAGCTTTGCTGCAAAAAACGTCAACATATGCACACTACACACAAACACTTAAGCGACACAGATCTCTGACAAGGCTTACACATTTGACGCCTAGGCCCAAAACAAGAACTCACTTACATAAGGGCAAATACTCTATTTTTCTTGAATTTGTATGGCTGTCTTATTGACACTTTACTGTACAATATGTTTCCGGCTGTCACACCAGCCTTGTTTACGCGAGACTCAGCGCGCCGTGGGATTTTGGCCATTTTTTCTCTACAGTCAAGTTTTCTCAAGGTTCCCGTGACGGGCTGTGGGAGGACATGGCTAATGAGTCCTGGAGGTTCAAAGCGCAATACGGTTCCGCCCAGGGTTTACCACAGATGGAAGTATGTTCCCGAGTGACCACTCACATTGTGATGGGCTACCTCACGATAATAATGTTCAGCCAAGGTTTTCTGACCAAAGAAACATGGACACCGGGCCGCTTTATTCCCCTGCCAGGCAAGGCTCTAGAGTTGGCATCAGCTGAGGGAGTCACATCTTGTCCCTCGTTTGATAGTAGTAGTTTTCTGTCCTCAACAAGTCACTAATACCTTAATTTCTCGTGTATAATGCGCACCCATGTATAATACGCACCCCCAAAGTTGACCTCAAAATTCTGTAAAACTCTTCTACCCGTGTATAATGCATTTTTACAATGGATGATTTTGCTTCTACCCATATGATCAAAACATGAAGTGTTATCTGTATTTTGTTAGTTTTTAAAAAATAATTATTCTGAAGTTAAGCACTATATTTTAACTCGTAATCCTTTTTTTAAATTTACTTGCTCTTACTTTGAAAATCACACCCCAACTTATATTTAGCAAATGAGAAAACACACAGTTGTGCACATGTTTGATTACCCAGGCAGAATTTATAAGATGGGTACAATTCTTTAAAGAAAAGATGAAGGACCAGGCGAAACTCATTTAGTTTTATTTTAATGGGATTCAAATTAAACAGTCAAGCATTTCAGAAAAGCATGATCATTAAACAAAACATAACCATAAATAAATTAATGATGGTTGTTGTTCATTCATCAGTCATATTAAAAATATTTATATTTTACAAATTTTGCCAGGGTATGTAAACTTATGAGCATAACTGTACATATACATAGCCCTACGTACCATCATATTGGAATGAAAGTGTAGGCTACACCTTTTTTATAACCAATAGGTGGCAGTGGCATTTTGGAATGAAAGTGTACAGCTTTTTCATAAGCACAAGATGGCGGCCGACATATAAAATGTGAAAGTTTTTTCCATTTGCCCCTATAACTATGTATAATGCGCACTATTGACTTTTGACAATTTTTTGGGGGAAAAAAGGCACATTATACACGAGAAATTACGGTACATCTCTTGTACTAAAACATACAAAAGAGTCTGTTATTCACATACACACGGGACAGTACTCACTCTCTCTCTCTCTCTCTCTCTCTCTCACTTTCTCTCACCAAACTAGTTAAGTTGCTTTCTCTCAAACTCTGCACTCTGTATCACTCTCACACACACTAAGCGTTGTGAACAGGTATGCAATGGTGGGCATCAGAGGTGATTTAAACACTGAGCTTAGCTTTGGGATATGCCGAAGAATACAATGCTTCATGTTACACGTGAGACCATCTCCAAGTTGTGTTACTCCCTATTACGTACTGTCAGGTTTAGTGGCTTGCAGCTGTTCAACTACTACTACATGATTCTCGTGGCAAAAGTGGTGACAATTTAAATAAAATAACAAAAATAAAATAACAAAAATAACAAAAAACAAAACCTGATTTTGTCCTTTAGCTCTTTAGATGCCCACTGAGCTGAGCTGACAAATGAGGAAGATGAATAGAAATTATGAAAAAAAGAAACATAAATAAAATTCTTTAAAATCAATAAGAATTAAAACACATTAAAAACCAAAAATAAAACTATCCTTACAAATTTAAACAAAAACTAAAACCATTTAAATTAAATAAAACCAAGTAAAAATTATGGCTTGACTGTCACATTTTATGTGATTTAAAAAAAAATAGATTATTTACAAAGTTAATAAGTAATAATTAAATAAAAATGTAGATACCAATATATTGAAATATAAATCAACAAATGAAGGCTTGAACTCCAAGTTTTTTTTTGCTAATTTTGAGGCATATTTCTCCATGTGTCGATGTAACTCTGTTCATCTCAATTCGTACTCTACAAGGTAGCAAGGTCTCACACACACACACACATGCACACACACACACACACACACACACACACACACACACACACACACAGCAAAGACCAACACACACCCACTCAGTTAATAGCACAGAGTGCAATTTTGGAGTCTGCGCATGAGAGTTGTTTCATGCTGTTTATGTAAAAAATTGTTATATTAGATATGTGTCTTTCCATGTACTTCAAATGTTCATGGAAATGCAGTGAATAAAATCCAAAGTAGGGGTTTAAATCGGAATTGGGTACTTGGACCTGCAGTGTAAAGCCAGCTTTACTTGGAACAGAATGCACAAAATGACCTTGGGTAAAGAGCCACATACCATTTCATCTAGTCAAAAGACATGAGAGTTTTTGATATTGAATGAATCATGAGTGATTAGTGGACTAATTTATTTTTTAATTTCCATCGTATATATTTATCTTCACGGAGTCGCTGCTTTTTGTAAACAGAAGCAATTTTATGGGTTACTATTATTCCTTCAAGAATAATTAAAATTCACCAGCGACAGACAAGCATTGTCATTAAAAAAATTCCACTGGCTGTAAAAGAGATATATTATCAATGAAGGGCCTTGACCTTTTGCCGACATTCCTTTTCCAGGAGCTGAGTTCAATCCCAACACTTTTCCCTGGATTTCTCCAAACTGCAGTAATGTCGCAACTCTTGACGATGAAATATTACTTAGGGAAGGGAACAAAAAAAAAGAAACGGCACACAAGAACCTTTAGCTTTGGAGCTCTGGCATCAATCCTGTGCTGACGGCTGCCAAAAACAACACCTTCACTATCCACAAGAAAAAGGTGCTGATGCTTCAAAGTGTCAACTCGAATCTCCACTAATGCCTTTCGGGAATATCGGCGGATTTGAGAGAAGCTCACGATCAAATTAGTGACCCCGCATTTGTTTATGATCCCCTGTATAAGCAGCACTGAAAAGAAAGGATGTTTGCATCATTCGTCTTAGTGCACGTACAGTCGGGATGCACATTTGCCTGTAATAAAGGTCTAATTGACCCGTACGCTGCGGGAGGAACAGGATTGATGTCCCGGAGAGGGCTGCCGCTTCCGACTCGGAGGCTAAATGCTTCGAGGTATTCATCCTCTCGATTTCACTCGTTATTCCCACATCCTGTTTTTTCTTTTCCTTAAGGTACCACAGCTTCCTTTTGTCTCCTCCAAAAGCATGTACATTAACATCTGGCATCCAACTATTCTCTGAGGTGTGGTTTAGAAGTCACTACTACTACTATTTTTAAATACTGCTTTTTGTTGTAAGATTCTCCAAAAACCTGACATTTAATAATAATAAGTAATAATACATAATTATTCTCATAGGATTAAGACCTTTCTAAAAAAAAAAAACAGCTTTTTCTCCCAATAAGACACATTTTCCATTCTTTTTTTCCCTTGAAATTTTACATTCTGAAAAATATCTAACCTTTTTCTTAAAAATAGATTTGTTTTGTGACTTTTTTCTAGACTTTTCTCAAAAATATTTTCTTCTCTGGATATTGCTGATTGTTTGTTTTAAAAATATGGCTTGATTTTCATAAGTGTCTAAAAATGTACCACTGTAAAAACCAAGCGAGGCCTTTTTACTTGAGAAAAATGTGAGGTCTGCTCACTGGAGAAAAAAAAGTGGGACCAAGAGAAAAAAGTGGACTTAGTCACTCAATATGTGTAAAAAAAATATCATTTGGTTTTGTTGACGCTATACGACTGCGGACACATTCATACGGTCACACACATGACACATCACAGGTATTGCATCATGAAAATGCATACGGAAAAAGGATTAATTCTCCTGGAGATAGAATGTGACACGACGTTGTCATGAATGTGGAATTGAAAGTACATGTTACGCTCTCCGTGAATCATTTAAGACTATCACAGCATCCCACATGATCAGATGAAATATAAACATGGCACAAGCACCTGCTTTTGTGCATGCAACATGGAAAGTCAATGCTGGGGACATAATGCCCTGATCTAGCGCAGCAACGACTCAATCTATGTATACTGTACGTTTATGCTAACACATTAAGCTGAATTTGAGTTGCAAACCTTGCATGTTGCCATTGTCTTTTGTCTGATTCCATCAAATACATACAGTAATCCTCCACTCCAAATGTAATAATTTTTGGTGCTCCCGCCGTGATACTCGCTTAATGAAGCAAACCATCTTGAAAATTCAGATGTTTATGTATAGTAAACAGTTAACAGGATGACATGTCAAATCATATCGTCCAAGTCAAAGTCAGGTCAAGTCTCATGAATACCAAGTCAAAGTCAGGTCGTGTCTTTCACACGTTTTAGCCAAGTGTTAAGTCCGAAAATTGGCGACTCAGGTCTGATTCGAGTAAAGTCCTGTGATTCGAGACTGCAAAACTCATATGCTGTGTCTGTTCCCGCCCCAGGGACACTTTTAGAAACATTAAAAGTGTTGGTTAAAACTGTTTACCTTATTGTATTGCCACACGGCTGAGATGGGGCCTACCCATGTGTTATGTCAGGCTGCTGAACTGGTGTCTGTGTCGGTGTCGTAGTATTTATAAGAATCCAAGTACGAGTACAGACGTACAGTATTGGTGCATCACAAATATTTTCTTTCAAAGCTGGGACTATTTTGTCAAAAAATACAAAATTGTTCTTGTAAGATTGTGTAGTATATGTAAACCTTTTATTCTCTTGAAATTGTACAACTTTTTCTTTAAAAATCCGACTTAATTTGGTTGTCTCTTTCAAGTAAAAGTGCATCCCGTGACCTGATGATGACAAAGAGCATGACAGCCAAGTGGGCCTTTTATAGTTCTCTGAGAGCTTTCATTGGATGCGTTGTGAGTCGCCTCCTCTGCTTTGAATGTCACTTTTGTTTATTGATCTTCAAATCTGCAGGGAGAAATATTCCGCCGGGCCAAGAAGGCAGGGGAAGAGCGACCGATCTGTGACATTCCGGCACCTTCTAGTGAGGGCTAGGCGGGAATGAAAAGTTTGCTATTCTGGGAGGAAAGGTCAGCGTCAAAGTGCTGTTTAAGATGGAGCGCTGGCAGACGAGGAGAGCAAACAAAGCCCAAAACAAAGTGCGTTGTCACTCATTGTGTACATTTTTGGTTCAATCGATGACGAAACATCGATGTGTGTTTTGCATGCCGCTGGCACGCTAATCAAATCTGTGCGTGCCCCTCTCTTATCGATTTTTACCCGGGCCCTAATTTGCCGCTTGTGATCAGGGCGCCAGGCTGCCGTCCTCCTCATTTTCCCGCTCGTCTTGTTGCGTGAATGTCTTCATGTCTCCGGGCGGCGTATCGAGCGAGAGCAAGCCAGCTCGGGCAAAGTGCTTAGCGGAGTGTTGGCGGTGGTTAGATATGATGAATAATGTCCCGCGAGAGGCCGTGAGCCGTCAGGTGGCTCATCCCGACAGCGTATTGACCGCTGAAGATGCGCTATTTTGACTGGTGTGTATGGTGGCCATTTTGTGTCCATTTGTTTGTGCCGACAGCTTTCTGTTGCTATATTGCGGTTCATCGTTCATGCCGCCGCTATATTGCATTTAGTTTAAGCCATTTCTTTGGTCTTTTTACAGTATACAGTAAATCCCTGCTATCTTGCAGATTTGTAAGCCATATCGCATTTTTGTAATCTACTGTTTTTATGGGTTTCAACAGTACAGTAAACCTCATTATTAGCAAGGGATGGGGACCGACCCAGCCTCTCGGGTCGATGGGGTGATGTCCTCAGCCCCCGCGGCGCAGACGCAGCAAGTACAGGTCACTTGTGAAGGTTATTGTGCATGCAAGACGGTGTCAATTTATTTGCATGTGTCCGCAGATTCTCACCTTTTGGACTATTCGCTTGCTGTAGGGCCACTCACTAATTGCGATAAATAACTCATAAATATGGGAACTTCTTGGGTATCCTCTCACCAGTGGTGTTTAGAGTAGCCAAATATTGTACTCACGTAAGAGTACTGTTACTGTAGAATTATATGACTCAAGTAAAAGTAAAAAGTAGTCCTCCAAATAATTTCTTTTAAAAAAACTACCCAAGTACTGAGTAACTCGTGAGTAACTTCTGATTTATTTTTCACGTCAAATAAAATAAAGATAACGAAATAAAATATGAATGCAAATTCAGATATTCCTGAACAGCACTTAATATAAAACATAATAAAATCTTTATCAAATAAAATCTGTTACATTAAAAATTAAGGAAAATTCAGCTCCAAGAAATGGCCTGATACTATGTTGTTTCTACTTGTTAAACAGCACAATGCTGTAGGCAGGTTACAAAAACAGGAACAACACCACAGTGGATGTAAAAACTATACACACCCCTCTTTAAATGCCAGATTTTTGCATTGTAAAAGAATTTTGACCAAGGTCATCATTTTAAAACTTTTTGTCACGTTTCGAAGCCGTATATGAATTGGATTGCACCCAAGAGCAGACTGAGGCGGAAGGAATAGATTTTAGAATGGTTTATTGCGGATTGGCTCTTGGAAGGATATCCAACGCGAGGTGGTGGAACATCAGGACAAGGAGTGAGCAGGAAGCAGTAACGAGAGCAGGTGATGAAGCTTGGCAGCGTGGCTGGAGCAGACAGCGAGGCGGAAGAGAACAAGGTCGGGTGAGTACAGATGCGGGTCGTCTGATAATTACTTGTATACCACAAAACCTGGAAGTACGCGCGTCGGCCAGTGAGTCACAGACAAGTGTTATTACTCAGGCGAAGGCTGCAGGACGTGACAGGCATTAAATGCAGGCAGTAATGAGTGATGCTTGAAGACAGGTGCGCGGCCCAGGTGATGCTGATTGCTGGGGGAGAAAAGAGAGGGGGAGGGAGAGACATGGCGCCACCCAAGCTCCAAAAGAGGAACTGCAGGGCATGGTTCATGACACTTTTTCCACCATTAGTGTGACTTAGAATTTGAACAACTCAACTGATTTATTTCAGTATCTTTTTGAGAGGGGAGGTGAAAATATACAACTGAAATATACTTGAATGTGATTGACTTGGACTTGACGTTTAACATGCTGCCTTCTTGGCCTGGTCACCATTGAAAAAGAGCTGTTCTGTTTTAACTGGTCTTTTCCCTTGTAAGATAAAGTTTAAATAAAATGGATAAAAATAAATCTAGATGCACAAGCATGCACTCCCTCTTTTAACTGGCATTGGGCTTTGTTGAGGAATAACAGATCACATTCAAACTCATGGTCAATGGTCATGGTTCACACACCTGCTACCATTTCAAATTTTAAGTGAAAAAAACAACACATGCATAGGGCCTTACAGAAACATTATTTGCTTTATCCACTGAAATGACTGAATGAAGAAGCTGTTTGCTGACCAGACTTTTTGATAGTGTGTGGATGTGATTGCGTGTGTGTGTAAGACTAGAGAGAGAGAGCGAGAGAGCGAGAGAGAGAGAGAGAGAGAGAGAGAGAGAGTGTGAGAGAGTAAACGGAACATACACCAGAGGCTGCATGTTTTACAGTTGTTTGTGACCATAAAATAGTGCTAATGTTGCCATATGTACAGCCAAAACAACAGCAAAAACATCTGCAACTTACCTTGAGGTGTTTTCTAAAGTTAGAAGTTGGCTGAAATATCCAAATTTGGGCAGTGACAAAATGACGCTGCATGTCAAAGCTGTTGTTTTTCGTAGCCTGCAATGTAAACACGAGTCGTGTGCGGCTGCCACAAGTCACTGTGATTGGCCCGCAAAGGCCAACAGAAGAGTTTGTGTGCTAACATGTGACTTTCTTGTGTCCTTTGTTTGGTGAACTTGAGTCAAACATCACTACGGTAACATTTGATTGGTGCAACGGCACCTGATGCAGAAGTCGAAAACGAAAGTCTAAAAATAGATCGCAAACTCAATTATTGATAAATGAACGTAGCAAGTGGCATGTAGATCATTGTAACCGAGTAAGAGTATCGTTTCTTCTCAAAATAAATACTCAAAGTAAAACGTATGATGCATTAAAACTACTCTGACAAGTACAATTTATCCAAAATGACTCAATAAATCTTCAATGTACTGGTAACACCCGTTGTGTTGCTCGCGGTGCGATTTGGGGAACAGAGTTTGCTCCATAGATGCACACAACTGAGACACTTTAGGAAAAGTTTACTATATATTACGTTTGGTAGCCTGTGAGCTAACTAGCTAGCGAGCTAAGGAGCTAAACAGCTTTCTCCGACTCGCTCGATCATGGCGACATCGTGTAAAACAGAGGTCACTAACGGGCGGAACGGGGTCCGCGTCCGGACCCAGTAGCAGTCCTTTATGGACCCACACAATAGCCAACAAAGAAAGGTGATTCAAGACACACGGGGTAACGGGGTACTTCTATTTTAAGCTATGCAACATTACAGGTGTTACGGTACTGATAAACCGTATCGACCAATCACATGCGATTTCAGCCAAACTTTTCAACCAATACAATCTGTATCCGAGGCAGTAATCACTGACTGTGCACAGGCCAGACAGAGACGAGGAGAAATGTAGCAGGGCAGCGAGAAAGCGACTCAGGGTGTAAGTTGAACAAAAGACAGAGAAAGATCAGAAAATGACCGATGGAGAAAGAGAACATTTGGAACAAATGGCGTTTAAAATGAAATGGCCAGTGTCAATTTTGTTCTCACTGTGAGCACTTATTAAAAGTGCAAAAATGTGGAACGCCATTATGAAACAAAACAAAGGTTTTGAACAAACAAACTCTAAAACACTTGTTAAGATTTGTTAAATTAAAATTCGTAAAATTGTTTGAGGACGGGCGGCACGGTGGGCGACTGGTTAGGGTCTGCCTCACAGTTTTGAGGACCGGGGTTCAATCCCGGCCCCGCCTGTGTGGAGTTAGCATGTTCTCCCCGTGCCTGCATTGGTTTTCTCTGGGCACTCCGGCTTTTAACAGCCCCAAAACATGCATTAATTGGAGACTCTAAAATGTCCGTAGGTGTGACTGTGAGTGTGAATGGTTGTTTGTTTGTATGTGCCCTGCGATTGGCTGGCAACCAGTTCAGGGTGTACCCCGCCTCCTGCCCGATGATAGCTGGGATAGGCTCCAGCACACCCGCGACCCTTGTGAGGAGAAGCAGCTCAGAAAATGGATGGATGGATGTTTGAGGACGGCGCGACGCTCAACTGGTTAGCACATCTGCCTCACAGTTCTGAGGACCTGGGTTCAAATCCGGCCTCGCCTGTGTGGAGTTTGCATGGTCTCCGCGTGCCTGCGTGGGTTTTCTCTGGGTACTACGGTTTCCTCTTATATTCCAAAAACATGCAGAGCAGGTTAATTGAATACTCGAAATTGCCCGTAGGTGTGAATGTAAGCGCGAATGGTTGTTTTTTTTTACATGTGCCTTGCGATTGGCTGGCAACCAGTTCAGGGTGTGCCCTGCCTCTCGCTCAGAGTCAGCTGGGATAGGCGCCAGCACGCCCGCGACCCTACTGAGGATAAGCGGGATGGAAAATTGATGGATGTACAACCCCAATTCCAATCAAGTTTCCAAAAGATTAATATCACAATATGTTGTAGCCTTGTTGATTGTGATAGTGTATAACTACACGAGAATATGGAAAAAAAGAGCAATATATTGTACTATTTGATAGTATACTGTCTTAATAAAGTATGGATAAAGCTTGATATTGCTATGTATTGCTGTAACTGCATAAAATGTAAATTGCTATGAATACAGCACGGTATAGACAAAATATCAATATCACTTTGTATTTTATTTTTTTGTCTTATACTGTATTAATACAGCAGCATAAAGAGGCAAGATACAGTATATCTATCAATATCTGTATGGATCGATACAGCAGTATAGACAAAAGATCACAATCACAGCATAGTATTGTTGTTATGTATGATACTGTATCGGTAGTACAGCATACAGATAAAAAGATCGATATCACAATGCATCATATTGTTGTTTGGTAAGATACTCTTTCGATAGAGCAGCATATACTGTACAGATCAAAATAACAACACCACTAAGTGTCCTATTGTGGCGACCCACAATACCAACAGCGCCACAATATCCTTGTTTGATTTCAATGAGTTAAGAAAGGGGAATAGAAATGCCTCATACGGTAAATATTACAATCTTAATTGGCATCTACATCACGACGCTTGACTTGCCACTTTTCTCGACCTTTCCATACTGCATGTGGCAGTGTTGCTGAGGAAATGGAACATGACTGTGATGTCCCAATTTTGTATATCAAAAAAACAACAACAAAAAAACTCTTACGCTAAAGTACTTATGTAAAGAACGGATGTGAATGATTCATTTGCTCGTTAAAGGCAGCAATCAAGCCAATGACATGTTTTTAATGGTTTTACATGCTTAATTACAAGCAAAGGACGAACGGTCTCAGTGCAGAGCGTAACTCAGTGACAAGCACATCATCAGCAAGGAAAAATCCAGTTATTAGTCAGAGTCTGTCTGTGGTAGACGTGAATGACATCTTCAGACGTTGGACGACAAATTAGCAACAAGGTGAGCGGGTCTGAGCTCATGTGTGTAGAATCAAGTGAGTTGTGGTGGGACCCCGCGGTGGGCAGCTGACACAGGAGGAGGCGACAGACTCGCCAACCTTAGGAATGAGACCACATCAGGCCTTATACCCCCACCCCACCCCCCCAAAAAAAA
Organism: Phycodurus eques; assembly: GCF_024500275.1. Lineage (NCBI taxonomy): Eukaryota > Metazoa > Chordata > Actinopteri > Syngnathiformes > Syngnathidae > Phycodurus > Phycodurus eques. The sequence goes on from NC_084526.1 coordinate 23,008,594, forward strand.
CACACAAAAAAAATCCATGTTCTGGCTTGCAGTGAATCTTGGCAGATTTGGGGTTTGATATTCACAGATTCACATAATAGCTGATTTTTTGTTGTTGTTGTACCCTATCCTCCATTATTTACCAAAAACGTACCTGTTTGCTGTTTTAGGGCTGAGGTCAAAACAATAAAAGTTACTTTGGCGCCATCTTGGGGCATCTATAGGTAATTATAAACATTTTAGGGGTGCATCAGTTACTTGCTGATTTTCGCTATTCATGTCCTGGCTTTTCCTCCTTGTGTATGCTGGTGTACGATTAAGTATCTCATCAAACAATACATCTGATATCAAGCTTTTGTATATAAGCTGATGTACTGATACAGTATTGTACCAAACAGTATGAGCCATAGCAATAGCAATCTTTTGTCTCTACGCTAGTGTATCGATACTGTACCACACCAAATGATACAGGTATGCGTCCAACAAAGCGTGATCGCTCTGAAATTGCTAGCTTTTATTTTGTTTCAGTTTTGTGCATCTTTTTCTTCTTGATCCAGTCTCCGTGCTTCGGAGACGTGCCCACAGAGAGAAAACTCCCAGAGGCCAGTTAATTTACGTTCGTGAGTAGACAACTGCAAGTGTTTGCCAGACTGTACAATATTAGTGCCTAATAATTTCAGGGAAATTACTAGCTTCAGACAAAATCTCAACTTTGTCAAAATCTCAAAATCTCGTCCGGAACGGACGTGTTAAACGCTCGCTTTTTCCACTTTAGTCCAACACACCATGTTCTATTTCTCTTTTCGTATGCCTATCTTTCTTCTTTTTACCATTATTAGTTATTTTCTTTCTTTAGAACCTTTTGTGTGTTTCCCTCTGTGTTTCCCTCTTGATCCCTGGTAGATGTCATTAAATATACCATAAAATTCCACTCTGGGTTGTATTTTGTGTGTGTTCTGAGTTTAAGTAAGCATCTAGAACTAAAAATTTCATAAAGTGTAGCAATCTTCACATTACGAGACTGAAAGGTTTCTCGTCACTTTCCCTAAATTTTATACATCTAAAAGTTGACGTGGTGTCCCTTTACGAGATAGATTAGTTTGATTTTAACGATTCAACTTAAATTTACGCTAATATTACCAGAAGTAACGCAGGTGTCACTTCCGGCTTGATCTTTTCTCAAATTAATTACATTTTTAGTTAACCCTCATATACGCTACAATTGTGATATTGATCTTTTGGTGTAACCATACACTACAGTATACATTGCGAAATCAATCCTTTGCATGAATGCTAATTATTTGAGACAGTGTCGAACCAAACGCTGGCTGGTGTACTAGCACATGGCTAAGGCTCCTCTTTGGCCTTTTCCCCTCTCAACAAGCAGCTCCATCTTCAGCCTCCTCAGACCATCTTAATTGTTTTTCACACCTTCCACCTCTACCACTCATCCATCACTCTTACCATTTCCAACCTCCCACTCCGCCTCCTGTCTTTACTTGTCAGTGTCAGCACCTTGCACACCTCCGGTGCTAAGCTCTCATCACAGCACCTACCTCCCACTCCATTCCACCTCCACCTCCTCTCTGCACTTTAACTCAATGATCTCTCACACATTTGGATTTTCATTGAGCTACACCTGCCCATTTTCCCTCAATGTGGATCGCAATGTCATTTGGGAGCATCACAGTCCACGGAGATGTCATCATCAACCTGTCCGTCACCTCTGCAAACAAACACTACTTCATGAGACAGCTGCTCAGTGTTCACAAGCTGCACTCGTGGACATCCATCCATTCTCAACACCGCTTATCCTGTTTAGGGTTGCACTTGTGGACATATGTGTATATATGGAACATTTCTATATAGTACGCCAATTAATTTCAGGTCATCAATATAGAGTCCTGATACACACATTAGTATGACAAATTAACCAAAAGATCTGTTGTTATCTGATCAGAAACAACAACGATAGAATACATAGCGATATCAGTGTTTTGTCTGTGGAACAGGTGTCAAGCCCAGGGGCTAGATGCGGCCCAGCACATCCTTTTAGTAAAATTGCGGTAGGTAGGTAGGGTCTGGTCCGGGCGGGTGTGTGTGTGTGTGTGTGGGTCAGTCGCTCTCCTTCTCTCTCTCTCTCTCTCTCTCTCTCTCTCTCTTTCTCTCTCTCTCTCTGACCAAACCAGTTAAGTTGCTGTCACTCAAAATGCCAAGGTCTACGGGGCATCGGTGCGAGGCGCCCCGTAATATGAGAGACGACTGAGACAGAGAGGTGGTGGTGGTGGGGGGCGCGGGGGTGGAAATTGGGCCAGGGATGATTGCAAATAGTCTGTGTAATGGCTGCCACCCAGGAAGCCATTTCAGGTGACTTGTTATCCGTCATGAGAGCTGCCAGGATCTCTTTGCTTCTCACTGGGCTAAGAGCTCCAGGCTCTCACCGCTGACCTCGCCTCTTTAAAAACGCCACCAATTTTCGTTGTCTCCCCTCTAGTCGACACCACCACTTGTGTCATCTTTCCTGCTCAGCAGCTGTTGTTTAACAATACAGTATGTTAGTTTACCCATACAGTATCACACCAAACAACGGTATAAATCCTTTATCTATATGTTGGGGTATTGATACAATATCATACCAAACAATGATGACACATGGCAATATTGAGCTAAATCGATCTTTTGTGTGTAGTGTTCCCCTGCTATTCCTGGGGGATTGCGACTGAGCCCTGCCCCCAATAGCAAAAATCTGCGAACAATAACACCACCCAAAAAGGTTTGTAATATCCTATAGATGCCGCAAGATGGCGGAAATGCACTTTTGTCGCCATATGCTGCTGTATCAATAGAGTTTAGTTTTATTATTTATATACTCTTGTACAGACTCTCCATCAAAGTATTGTATAAATATTATGAGCAATCTGTTGGACCAAATGACAGTACAACACATGGTACGACCCCAATTCCAATGAAGTTGTGACATTGTGTTAAACATAAATAAAAACAGAATACAATGATTTGGAAAACATGTTCAACATATATTTAATTGAATACACTACAAAGACAAGATATTTAATGTTCAAACTGATAAACTTTATTGTTTTTAGCAAATAATCATTAAATTAGAATTTTATGGCTGCAACACATTCCAAAAAGCTGGGGCAGGTGGGAAAAAAGACTGAGAAAGTTGAGGAATGCTCATCAATCACCTGTTTGGAACATCCCACAGGTGAACAGGCTAATTGGGAACAGGTGGGTGCCATGGTTGGGTATAAAAGGAGCTTCCCTGAATTGCTCAGTCATTCACAAGCAAAGATGGGGCGAGGTTCACCTCTTTGTGAACAGGTGCGTGAGAAAGTTTAAGGACAATGTTCCTGTCATGGGTGTGTGTTCCGTTTTTTGTCTTCCTCCTGTTTCACACACACCTACTCCTGAGAGCATCTTCACCACCTGTGCCTCGTTCACCCTAATTACCCCTTGCATTTAACCTCGTGTCTCATTCTTTCTCGTCGCCAGTTCGTTGTACCTTGTCTTCGCGTTCCAGCATTCGTTGTTTCCACGTCAAAGACTCACAGTAAGACTAGAACCTGTTCCGATTATCGACCTTGCCTTTTTGCCTCATGTTTTTGGATACGGTTGCCTTGTTTGGATTGCCTGCCTGTGTAACGACCCCTGCCCGTATATTAAACCTCTCTCATTTGTTTTGGAGTCGTGCATTTTTGGGTCCTATCCTTTGTTCCGTTCATGACAGTTCCTCAACGTACAATTGCAAAGAATTTAGGGATTTCATAATCTACGGTCCATAATATCATCAAAAGGTTCAGAGAATCTGGAGAAATAGCTGTTTGTTAGCGGCAAGGCCGAAAACCAACATTGAATGCCTGTGACCTTCGATCCCTCAGACGTCACTGCATCAAAAACCGACATCAATGTGTAAATGATATCACCGCATGGGCTCAGGAACACTTCAGAAAACCAATGTCAGTAAATACAGTTCGGCGCTACATCTGTAAGTGCAACTAGAAACTCTACTATGCAAAGCAAAAGCCATTTATCAACAACACCCAGAAACGCCGCCGGCTTCTCTGGGCCCGAGCTCTTCTAAGATGGACTGATGCAAAGTGGAAAAGTGTGCCGTGGTCCGACGAGTCCACATTTAAAATTGTTTTTGGAAATTGTGGACTTCGTGTCATACGGGCCAAAGAGGAAAAGAACCATCCGGACTGTTATTGACGCAAAGTTCAAAAGCCAGCATCTGTGATGGTATGGGGCTGTGTTAGTGCCAATGCCATGGGTAACTTACACATCTTTGAAGGCACCATTAATGCTGAAAGGTAGATACAGGTTTTGGAGAAACATACGCTGCCATCCAAGCAACGTCTTTTTCATGGACGCCCCTGCTTATTTCAGCAAGACAATGCCAAAACACATTCTGCATGTGTTACAACAGCGTGGCTTTGTTGTAAAAGAGTACGGGTACTCGACTGGCCTGCCTGCAGTCCAGACCTGTCTACCATTGAAAATGTGTGGCGCATTATGAAGCGGAAGCTGTACATCGAACAAGAAATGGGAAAGAATTTCACCTACAAAGCTTCAATAATTAGGGCCCTCAGTTCCCAAACGTTTATTGAATGTTGTTAAAAGAAAAGGTGATGTAACACAGTGGTAAACATGACCCTGTCCCAGCTTTTTTGGAACGTGCTGCAGTCATAAAATTCAAAGTTAATGATGATTTGCTAAAAACAATCAAGTTTATTAGTTTGAACATTAAATATATTTGTCATTGTAGTGTATTCAATTAAATATAGGTCGAACATGATTAGCAAATCATTGTATTCTGTTATTATTTATGTTTAACACAACGTTCCAACTTCATTGGAATTGGGGTTGTAATATTGTACTGCACAACAATATCATCCATATGTCACAATATCAATGTCCATATGTTAGTGTATTAATACAGTATCATACCTAACATTACAATGCAACAGGATATTGATCTGTGTCATTTGGAACTCTTGTTGTGTCTTTTTATTATCCTTTTAGAAATAAGTTTGTCTTTTAAATACATATCAGAAGTCCTAAATGTACCCATGGCTGTATTAAAGAAATGTAACCTCTTGTGCTTATTGAAAAAGATGTCCCAAGAATTATTGATTCCCAGATCATGCTGAAGAACCTTATGGTTTGTCACGAACTAAGATTTACCTCACTCCTCTAAAGTATGCTGCCCAGCATAGTGAGCTGGTAAACAAGATTAGAGTCAAATCGTTAAATGTGGGTGGAAAAAGTTGCAGTTATCAACAAAGGAATGACAAATAAAGAGGTTGTGCAGAGGACATGACTACGTTCCACTCAATGCTTAAAGAGGAGGAGGACAAAATTTGACACCTTTAGATAAGTAAACGTTACATATCCAACTTGTTATATTTATGACACAATTAGGAAACTTATTTATATGGAATAGCCAAATACGTTAAAGAGAACTATCCAGAAATACGTCATATTGTGCATATAAACTCATGTTTGCTAACTGTAATTCAGTCTCTCCGAGGAGACATTCAAGTTTGTTCCTCTGTGTTTGGGTATAAATTTTGGTACTCAGTTCAGCCAGAAACCGGCTTCTTCTTCCTTTTGAACTTAGAATTTTTTTGATGCCCCTGGACTTAAAACATTTTTTTATGTAGATAAACTTTGAACATTTTAGGGACAGAAAAACTTTTTTTACATAAACTCAAAGGCTTGAACAAGGTGTTGGATGCAAAGGATGGGACAGGACCCTGACTTTAACTGGCCCTGATTTTGGTCTCTGGGAGCCTGCGCTCAGTGTTTTTCCAACATCATTCCATGCTATCACTGCTGACCTCTTTAAAAACGCCTCCAATCTTGGCTGCCTCCCTTCTAGTCAGCACCCCCATGCTCCGTCTGCCTCCAGGCTTCATAGTCCTGACTGTGGTGCATCTCTACTGCTCAGCATCTGTTTTTTTGGCGATACATAAGCAAAACAAAATACGACAACGGCTCGAGTAAAAGCTTAGCTTCTTGCCAACTATTTTCGAGCATTAGCGGCTAGACTTTGGGGAATTCATTGAGAGCTCATCATTTGTTGTTGTTTTAGAGTGTCTTTCAGTCTCCTGTGATGGAGTCCACTCTGAAAGCGGCCCCAATGACTGTGGAATCATTTGCAGGATAAGCAGTGATTAATAATAGCACATACTCCAGTGTCTTAATGCCATTTTTCACCTGTTAATCGCCTTCTTTATGTTGATGAGGTCTTTATTTCTTGCAAGTTTTCCCTCAAGTCAACACACCTTTGAATAATATGTCAGAAATGCTCACTGTCAGATCATACAATACAATATTTGGTCTTAATGCTGCTGTATCGCTAGTATATCTATAGCACAGCAAACAACAATGCCAAACTATATTGATATTTTGTTTTTGTACTAGTATAAAAATACAGTATCATATCTATCCATAGTGAGATTGCTCTTTTGTCAATACACTGGTGTACTAATACAGTATTGATGTATTATACAGCATCATACCAAACAATGTGAAACATAGCAATATCAGTCTGTCTTTGTGCTGCTGTATTGATACAATATTGTATAAAAAAATACAATATGAAGCAACGTTTTGTATTATACCAATCAATGCGATGTTCCGATATCACTCTTTCGTGTATGCATGCTCCTTTTGATACAGTATCGAAACAATTTATACTAAATATGGAGATATCGATCGTTTGTCTATATGCTAATATAACATATCAAACAATACAACACTGAAAAAAAGAATTAGAATTCACCCAATAAATTTAGGGTAACAATTGGCAGCTACTTTAATTGGGTAAATTTAAACCATATATTTTGGGTGAAGAATAAAATAATAATAAATCAATTTCTATAAAATACTTTAAAAACTTGGATAAAGTTTACCACACATTTGTGATTACATTCCAACCACAGCGGCCGAGTTGTGAGAGAGGAGTCATGTGGGAGAGTACGTGAACCACATATTATAGCTTGCATACTTTGTGTTCATCAACATCTGTGTTTTCTCATAGTATATTTATTTTACTGATGTAAGTCTGCCTATTTTGTCAGTGTCAAGTTTTTCAGTGCAGTGTCAAAAGACTTGCAGAAAGACTCAACCAGGTTGGGACTCAGGTGACGAACACACTTACTACATGCGCTGATGAGCCAATCAGTGAAGCATGCACACGTCACCTGATGCATGTAGTACCAATGGCTTTTAGGTAGATTTTACAAAATTTTTCTTGGTAACACTTTTTACTGTTGTTAGATAGGTAGTGTAGGTAAAATCTACCCTATATTTAGGGTACCTTACCTATCTAAAATAATAATGTAAATTTTAGATGTTTTACAGTCAACATAGGTGGCAGCTGGTGGAGTTTTCTCTGGGTAGGTTTATATACTGTCCGTGTGTGTGTGTGTCTATATATATATATATATATATATATATATATAGATAGATATATATAGATAGATAGATAGACACAGACCCTTTCCAAAAAAAATTATCATGGAAAAGTGTATTTATTTCCATAATTCCATTCAGAAAGTTAAACTTTCATAGATTATAGATACAGGACCCACAATTTAAACAATTTTTGTTTATTTTTACATCATTTGGGCTTCTAGCTAATAAAACCCACAAAATCAATCACTGTGAAGAAATCAGCCCAAGGTTTGCAGGCCATAAATGTTTTAAACTGAGTGTCACACACTAATCATCTATGAAACTCAAAGCACCTGCACAGGTTTCTCCAGGTGTCATTAAAATGTCTTCTGTTTGGTTCAGTTGTCTCAGTTGCAAGACTTGACAACTGGCCAGAAGACCATCACTGATACCCTCCATAGGATGGGTAAGCCACAAAAGTTCATAGCTAAGGAGGCTGGCTGTTCACAGAGTGCTGTGTCCAAGCATATCAATGGAAAGTCCAGTGGAAGGACCACCTTGGGCTTCAGAGGATTATCAAAAAGAACATTCAAGAATCTATCAAAGATCCACAAAGAATGGAATGAGGCGGGAGTCACAGCTTCAAAACCCGCCACATTTAGATGCATCCGGGAGATGGGCTACAACCGTCAGGTTCCTTGGGTCAAGCCACTTCTCAGCCCGAGCTGACGTAGGAAGCGTCTCAACTGGGCCAAGGAGAAGAAGGACTGGACTGTTGGCCAGTGGTCCAAGGTCCTCTTTTCCGATGAGAGTAAAGTGTGCCTTTCATTCGGGAATCAAGGACCAAGGGGTTGGAAGAGACAGGTGAAGAACCGAACTCAAGCTGCTTGAGCTCAAGTGTGAAATAGCCACAGTCAGTCATGATTTGGGGTGCAATGTCCAGTGCAGGTTTGGTAAAGTCAGCTTTCTTCAATCCAAGGTCATCGCAACAGTCTACCAGAATGTTTTAGAGGACTTCATGATTCCTTCTGCTGAGGATATGTATGGAGATGAGAAAAAACTTTGTAATTGCCTACAAATGCCACAAGGTGACTTCAAATTTATTTTTATTTTTTTAGACAAGGCTATGGCCTGACTAAATTAAGCTCCTCCCATCACTTTAACATAGTTCATTGGCCCCAAGATGCCAACAAAGCAATATTTTTAGATGAAAGCTTTCAGGGACTCACAGCATCAAACGTTCAGCCTCAGGTAAGCTAGTGGCTAACAACAGCTCTCTTTAGGAAAAGAAACCCAGGGCAGAAAGCATTTTGGTGAGGGATGAAGTTACTGTAAAAGCCCTCCCCCCACGACCTAAAAGGCAAAAACGTTGAGCAGATCTTGACAAGACTTCAATTCACGGGTCAGGAAACACGTCAGAGTGGTGGCATGCAGGGTGAGGAGAGCACTTAGCTTGACAGCTTCCTTTTAATGCTGGCTGCCTGCGAGCCTGATCCAAATGATGCGCCTCACATACAGATCAACTGCCCGCGAGCACACTTTGAATGGCAATTTAATGCCCAGTGTGCACAAGGCAGACCTGTGAGATTTTCACCTTTATTCCCATGGAAGCATATTTATTGGTTTAAACCAGAAATCACTAACTGGCGGTCCACGGTCCGGGTCTGGACACAGAAGCAGTCCCATATGGACCCACACAATAGCCAAAAGAGAAATACAGGGCACTTCTATTTTAAGCCGCACACCATTACAGGCTCTCCGGTAGTGACGAACGGTACTGACCAATCACATATGAGTTCAGTCACCCTCTTCAGCCAATCAAATCTACATCTCAGGTCGTAATCATCACAATCACTGACTGCGCTCAGGCCAGACAAAGATGAGGAGAAATGTAGAAGGGGAGAGAGAAAGAGACTTAGCATGGAAGTTAAGTAGAAGACAGAGAAAGATCAGAAAATGACAGATAAAGCAAGAGAACATTTGGAACAAATGATGCTTAAAATACAACAGCCTGAGTCATTTTTGTTTTTACTTCTCAGTGGGAAGTTCCCACTGGGAGCACTTATTAAAAGTGCATATACAGTCTGTGATACGCCATTTTGAAACGAAACATAAAGGTTTTGAACAAATATAACCTCTAAAATGATTCAGTTGTTAATAATTGTAAAAATGTATGTAAAAATATGCATAATTGTTTGAGAGCGTAGGTTGATTGAAAACTATAAAGTGCCCATAGATGTGAATGTGAGTGAGAATGGTTGTTTGTTTCTATGTGCCCTGCGATTGGCTGGCGACCAGTTCAAGGTGTACTGTGCCTCTCGCCTGAAGATAGCTGGGATAGGCTCCAGCACGCCAGTGACCCTAGTGAGGATAAGCGGGACAGAAAATGGATGGATGGAATTTTGAGAGCGGCACGGTGGACGACTGGTTAGAACGTCGGCAGTATTGGTAATGTGTCATTATTAAAAAAAGATTTTGTGAATTTTTTTTTTTTATTGGATTCAAATGAAACTACAAGGCATTTTAGAAAAGCAAAAGAATTAAACAAAACACAACAATACAGATGCGGCACGGTGAACATCTGGTTAGAGCGTCTGCCTCACAGTTCTGAGGTCCGGGGTTCAATCCCCCACCCCGCCTGTGTGGAGTTTGCATGTTCTCCCCCTGCCTGCGTGGGTTTTCCCCGGGCACTCCGGTTTCCTCCCACATCCCAAAAACATGCATGGTAGGTTAATTGACGACTCTCAATTGCCCCTAAGTGTGACTGTGAGAGCGAATGGTTGTTTGTTTGTATGTGCCCTGCGATTGGCTGACAACCAGTTCAGGGTGTACCCCGCCTCCTGCCCGATGATAGCTGGGATAGGCTCCAGCACGTCCGCGACCCTAGTGTGGAGAAGCGGCTCAGAAAATGGATGGACGGATGGATGATGCAAGAGTTGAAGCTGCAAAGGGTAGCCCAACATCATATTGAACCATATGGATTTATTTATGGATTTATAACTTAAAATCATATATTAGTCAAGGTAGGTGAGTGAATACTTTTGGCAATATAGTGTATATTTCACAAATTCTCCAGGGTATGTAAACTTATGATCCATATATATTTGTTTAGTTCTGTGTTACTTGACAATGATAAATGCCAAAAGGTTTTTGGATTTAACTGGGGTATAGATTACAAGCAGAGGAAGAGATACAACAACTCGGCTACGTAAATTAATATCACAATAAATAAACACTAGATGACAGCCCTTTGCTTCAAAAGAAATTCTCAAACTGGAGCTTTTAAAATTTTACTTGAATACCCCTTGTTTAAACAAATGATCTTCATAGGGTGACAATATTTGGGTTATTATGAGGAGGACACGTCCAGTGGTGTCAGTAATGCCTGGATGCCAAGACAAATTTGGTCTTTCACGATTGCACTATGTTAGACTACTGCCATAAAATCTTGCCGTATCTCGGTCAGACAGTGGCAACACGACACGTGTATTACGATACCACCATATCCCACCTTTTACGATCACTGGTCTTTATCTTGTCACTGTCGTGGAAGTGTGACCAGAAAACATGTCACCTTTCGCCACAATTGGATACAACCATTAGCAGGTCTACAACAATGTTGTAATTCCAACTGATGATTCATCTTTTGCCCAAACACTGGTGTACAGTAATGTACAGTGCCGTGAAAAAGTACTGGTCCTCTTCTCAAATTATTTTTGCATAGTTTCCCCACTTTCATGTTTAACACATTCACTGCCATTGACGACTTTCAAAGTCAAATATCCATGTTAACTGGGAAGGATGGCAGTGAATGATCGTGAATGATCGTCAAACAAATGTCAATATCAGACCAATATAATCCAAAATACTGATTTTAAACGGCGATTTCATTTTTTCATTTCATCCATTTTCTGAGCCGCTTCTCCTCACTAGGGTCGCGGGAGTGCTTGAGCCTATCCCAGCTGTCATCGGGCAGGAGGCGGGGTACACCCTGAACTGGTTGCCAGCCAATCGCAGGGCACATAGAAACAAACAACCATTCGCACTCACAGTCATGCCTACGGGCAATTTAGAGTCTCCAATTAATGCATGTTTTTGGGATGTGGGAGGAAACCGGAGTGTCCGGAGAAAACCCACACAGGCACGGGGAGAACATGCAAACTCCACACAGGCGGGGACGGGGATTGAACCCCGCACCTCAGAACTGTGAGGCTGACGCTCTAACCAGTCGGCCACCGTGCCGCGCGATTTCATTCATTAAGAAAAAAAAACTATTTAAAGTTACCTCGCCCTGTGTGAAAAAGTAATTACCCCCTTTGTTAAATCAGGAATTAATCATAGCTAATCACGATTTTAGGTTAATTTTCACTGATCACACCCAAGCCTGATTACCGCCAGACCTGTTCAATCAAGAACTACTTAAACAAAACCTGCCCGACAAAATCAAGTCCGACAAAAGATCTAAAAAAGCTGCAACAAAATGACTCGATCCAAAGAAATTCCAAAACAGTCGAGTAATAAAGTAATTGACATTTATCAGTCTGGGAAGGGTTACAAAAGCGATTTCTAAAGCTTTAGGATTCCAGCTAAACTAAAGGGAGAGGCATTATCCTCACATGGAAAAAAAAAGGGACAGTGGTGAACCTTCCCAGGAGTGGCCGGCCTACAAAGATTACCCAAGAGAACAGCAATGACTCATCCAGGAGGCCCCAAAGAAACTCAGGACAACTTCTAAAGAACTGCAGGCCTTCCTTGCCTTAGTTAAGGTCAGTGTCCATGACCAATAAGGAAGAGACTGGGCAAAAATGGCATCCATGGCAGAGTTCCTAGCCGAAAACCACTCCTGACCTTAAAGAACATAAAGGCTTGTCTTACTTTTACAAAAACACATCTGAATGATTCCCAAGACTTTTGGGAGGATATTATAGGATTGACAAGATGAAAGTTGAGCTTTTTGGAAGGTGTGTGTCAAGTTACGTCTGGTGTAAATGTAGCACAGCAATTCAGGAAAAGAACATCATACCACCAGTTAAACATGGTGGTGGTAGTGTGATGGTCTTGGGCTGCTGCTACTTCAGGACCTGGACAACTTGCTGTGATTGATGGAACCATGAATTCTGCTCATTAATAGAAAATCATGAAATAGAATGTTCAGCCATCAGTTTGTGACCTCAAGCTGAAGTGCACTTGGGTTCTGCAGCAGGATAACGATTCAAAACACACCAGCAAGTCAACTTCTGAATGGCTTAAAAAATCAAAATTTAGGTTTTGGAGTTTCCTAGCTGATTTCCAGACTTGAATGCGATCGAAATGCAGTGGCATGACCTTAAAAAGGCCGTTCATTCTGGAATCTCTCGATTTATCTGCTCAATTCAAACAATTCTGCAAGGAAGAGTTGGCCACAATATCTCCACAGAGATGTGAAAGACTCTTTGTCAGTGATAGAAACGCTTGGTTTCAGTTGTTGCTGCTGAGGATAGTCTAACCAGGTATTAGGTTTCGGGGGCCATTGCTTTTTCACACACGGCCAGGTAACTTTGAAATGTTTTTTTCTTTAATAAATTAAACCACTATTTAAAAGCAGTATTTTAAGTTCACTTGGGTTATATTTGTCTGATATTTAAATTTGTTTGATGATCTTAAACATTCAATTGGGGAAATTATGCAAAAATATAAAAATTTGAGAAGGGGGGCAATACTTTTTCATGGCACTGTACCCAAAGGAACGATACTTGGTGGTATCAATGTGATTTACTTACACTGTTGTATTCATGCAGAATCATACCAAACATCGATACATCTTGATTTCAATCTTTTGTCAATATGCTGGTGTGGGACACCAATAACATGATACATCGTGGTGTTTCAGTGCAGTAAACATACGTATCTCGCTTAGGCCTATACGCTAGTGTACTGATACTAATACAGTGGTGGGAATCTTTTTTTAAATATTTTTTTTACTGATACATGGTTACAGAGAACCTTGCTAAATGTATACCTGAGAAATACAACAACAGAACACAACCAGTAGACATCAAAGTTTGTATTCCGCACAGCTCGTAATCACCTTCCCCCAAACGTCTTGTTTTTCCCACAGACGGCCTCACTGTTGGACTCACGGGGGACATTTCTGATGGCCTATTTTGATTCCAGGCGTCTTGATTGCCTTGCACCCCCCCCCCCCCCCCCCCCCCACACACACACACGAGAGCTGGGCTGCCTGGATCGCAGTCAAAGTGCACCCACAGCCTCTCCCCAAACACACGCACACACACAGTGGATTTATAATGGATTTCAGGCAACACGCAGCTGGGCTCCAAACAAACTCATCAGAGCACCCCCGGATTTGTGGCTTCCATCGACCTCAGGAGCCTCCCACGCAAGCTGCCTCCCACCCGCGCCGGTGTGTGACATCACACAGCGCCATTGTTTGTCATCCGCACAAACACATAACGATCTATCGGCGCTGGTTTCGATGCATTTGGAGTTGTTTTCTCCAAGGATCCTGGGGAAGTTTATCTAACGTGTTTTATCACTCACTTTTTTTAGCAGTGTGTTTTTGTGTGTGGGTGTGTGCTTCTTTTGAGTGTGCTTAGTTTGCATTAAGACATGGTTTCCCTTTGAGCTACAAGCAGAGAAACAAGTAGTATTTGGAACATCGTTTGAACATTTATTCTATATCCTTGATATCGAGGTCCATGAACTAGTATGCTCTTCTTCTTCACTAGTAAGGCTATTCAGCGCTGTAGTAGAATGTGTAGTTCGCACTAGTAAAACAACTGTGCCTTCGTTTTTTATATTACTGCCTTTCATTTCTGGATGACATTTCTGCACAGGAGTAGGAAAACTTGACGTACTTGTAGGACAACTACATGTTACTAGTGAGGCAAAGCTACTTGTGGGCATTTTGGTGCTACTAATATGATCCAGGATGCTGGGGTGAATCATGTTTCTTGTGGAGCACAGCAGTTTACTAATAACAGTTAATTGTGCTTGTGGCACTAGTAGTGAATAAAACGTTACCAGTAAGACAGTATTTTTTCTGGTTTGCGTAATTGTCTCAGTAGGGAGGACAACGACCGTATTGGTACAAGGATCTTCAGCTGGATATCCAGGATATTGACTAAATGGTCAAAGAATTTTCTGTAACACTACGCTACAAACTCTTCATGTTGTTGGACACATATATTGATCTTTTGTCCGTAGGTTTTGGTAAAGATACAGTATTGTATCAACTGATACAATCCATAGCAATACTGATATATTGTCTGAATGGTAGTATCTCGATAAAGTATTGTAACAAACAAACAAAAGAAGATCTAGGCCATGCCATTTGAAGTACCTCAGTTCTTTTCTGCAGCCTTGCTGTTCCAATTTTGTGTAGATTTGATCCTGTTTTGTCATTTCTGTTTTAGGCATTGTCCTTTAACTGTGGCTCGTCCACTACTTTAGGCTTAGTTTTTTGGTATTCAGTTTTTATTTATGGTATATGTTGCTCTTTCTTTTACCTGTTACAGTATGTTCTCTCTTACTTCATTCAATTCTGTTTTTATCGTCAATCACGAGTCTATTTTTGGGATCCGAGATTCAACAGTAAGCTCTCATAACGGATGCAGTATTGTAACAAACAAAGATGCAAAAAGTAGGGATCAGGCTTTTGTCCATATGTTCCCATATCGATACAGTATTGACAAAAAATGTTCAATACATAGCGATACTGATCTTGTATCAATGTTGCTGTTATGATACTGTATCGTACCAACCAACAGAAATAATACTGTTTGGTTTACCTGCTGCTGTATGAATACATAATCTACAGTGACTGAACATTGAATTCTGGCACTTCCATTGACTATTGGCTTCCATGTCACTGGCCAGCTGCCAAACATAAAAACGTTTGCGAGCTCTCGACCCGGTGGCCAGTATCTCTTCGCTTGGCAAGGTCTCGTCTCTTTTGTCTTCTAGAAGTCATGGGCTATTGATTGGCTGGCAGGTGTCTCTGTGGACTCGGCTTGCTGCGCTGGCGTATTCACAGTGTACTCAACAATGGAGGCTAAATTGTTCCCAGTGACTTTCCTGAACAGCGGGGGCCTCCCTGGCTTTGCAGTTGATAAGCTCGAAAGGCTTGACAAGGGCACCTAGCTCTCTCTCTTACTCTCTCGTCCGCTCAAAGCTTGTCCGAGTAGAAGTTTTATTGGCAGGACAGTGCGTCCCGTCAGTTCTCGCAACCCTGCTGCGGTGAACCGGGAGGTCGCCACGGTAATGGCTGGCAAAGGGACTGATGCGCAATAGTTCAGCTCAGGTGGAGGGAACACAGTGTTTCATTTGGAAAAATGGTAGCAGGAAAAATACTGTGTTCTGACGCTTTGCTGATTTACGGTGAAAGGCGGACTACACCCGGGATAGGTCGCGAGTCAATCACAGGCCAACTCACTGATGCAGTATTTTTCATCCAATCATTTCAGACTGGCAGCGTTATAGGTGAGCTGGAGTCTATCCCAGATGATTTATGGTTAAAGGTAAATTATATCCTGGATTGGTCACCACTCAATCTCTGCTGTATTTTTCTCCATTCATCCATAGCTACAACTCATTCTGTTCAGGGTCATTTGTTGAGCTGGAGTCTGTCCCAGCGGACTTGGGGTGAGAGACGGCAAACAGTCTTGATTGGTCGCCAGTCAGTTTGATGACTTCCTTGTGTGAGACGTCATTTGTCCTCCAAAGCAAACCAACCTCCTGACAAGGCCAACATGACATCCAGAAGATGACACCAAAGGCAGAAATGCTCACAGATTATATCCTTCTCATTTCTTTCCTCTACTATTAACGTGTCTTCATCTAAGAAACATCGCTTGTGGGCTGCCTGAGGCAGGGAGAAAAAAAACAGAATAAGCGAAAAGTCTAAATTGCTCTCTTGGGAGAGATTATGCATCATCCCACCTCTAAAAATTTTTAGAAATCTCCACAAAACGGCACCTTCAACTAAAAATGGCTGGACACCTGTGTTTCACAGTATTAGTTTGGTGTCGATTTATTTATTTTTTGCTTGTCATAACATTTGTGGGCGGCACGGTAGACAACTGGTTAGCACTAAGCAGTCGCTGACCGTGCCGGCCAGTTTTAACATATATGACAACATTTTTCTTTTTTTTTTTTTAAACTCCAGCTTTAATTATGTTATTGTTACTGATTAATGCTACCATTCTGAAGATAAGTGGTACAGAAAATGGATGGATGGATATTCATCTATGTGAAGACAATGCTTTCTCACAATAAATTATCAACAATGATTTAACAAGGTATGAAACAGATAGATGTCAATATGCTACCTGAGCCGGCGGAAACCGTGGTGGTAACCCCTCTCGTAAAATAACTACATCCTGCACCCATTCACCTCTGATTTGCTGCAGAGATTTCAATGAAAAGGCACTCTCTTCACTTCACTCGTCATAGCGTGCCAACATCTGCTCCAAAGATGCACTCATTCACCTCTGATTTATTGCAGTGATTTCAAACGAACTCTTCACTCTTGCTCCATGCCAAAATCTTGCCCAAAAGAGATTAACTGCATCCTGCACCCATGCATCTGTCATTTATTTCAGTATTTAAAAAACAAAAACAAACAAAAAAGCACTCTCTTAACTTCACTCCTCGCAGCACAACATCTCTCAGGAGAGGTTAACAAGTGCAGGATCCAGTTAATTTTCTCTCATGTATTGCCATAATTTTAAAAGAAAAAGGTGCAACACTACTCGCGGGCTTCCAACATTTCGCCCAAGTTATTTTCCAAGATGCCGCCTCAAAGTGGGATCACCATAGAAACAGATGAGTGGCTCAAAGTAAAGCCCGGCCCAGGGAGACGTGAGAGGAGAAACAATGCTCGAGTGAAGGAGGACCTCAGCCAAGAAGCCTCCTTCAACTGTAGATTACCATACTCCTATCTACAAGTGTTGTTGCATTATAATGGCGGCATAAGTAGAAAGCGGGAAATTAATCTCCAAGCTGATTGACCCACATCGGTCCCAGATCGCCCGCTGATCCATCGCTGTGTGATTGTTGTTTTCCTCGCTGCGTGATTGTGCAAACAACAGCATGAAGAATTAAAAAAAATCACATGTAAAAACAACAAAACAAACCAACAACAAAAAAACAAAACAAAAAAAAAAGCTAATGATGTTGCTTCTCAAAGGTATGTTCATTTCTTTTCCCTTTAAAAATAAAAGCACAGTTTTGTTTATGTTGGATATTGGACCTATGATGCATGGTAATTGTACAACCCCAATTCCAATGAAGTTGGGACGTTGTGTTAAACATAAATAGAAACAGAATACAATGATTTGAAAATCATGTTCAACCTTTAATTGAATACACTACCAAGACAACATATTTAATGCTTGAAGTGATAAACTTGATTGTTTTTAGCAAATAATCATTCACTTAGAATTTTATGGCTGCAAAATGTTCCAAAAAAGCTGGGACAGGGTCATGTTTACCACTGTGTTACATCACCTTTTCTTTTAACAACATTCAATAAAGGTTTGGGAACTGAAGACCCTAATTGTTGAAGCTTTGTAGGTGGAATTCTTTCCCATTCTTGCTTTATGTCCAAAAACATGAGGCATAAAGGCAAGGTCGATAATCGGAACAGGTTCTAGTCTTACTGTGAGTCTTTCACATGGAAACAAGGAATGCTGGAACACGACGACAAGGCCCGGAGGACACGACGTTCACAATTTCCAAAAACAATTCGAAATGTGGACTCATCGGACCAGAGAACACTTTTCCACTTTGCATCAGTCCATCTTAGATGAGCTCGGGCCCGGAGAAGCCGGCGGCGTTTCTGGATGTTGTTGATAAATGGCTTTTGCTTTGCATAGTAGAGTTTCAAGTTGCACTTACGGATGTAGCGCCGAACTGTATTTACTGACATTGGTTTTCTGAAGTGTTGCTGAGCCCATGTGATGATATCCTTTACACGCTGATGCCAGTTTTAGATGCAGTGCCGCCTGAGGGATTCAATGTTGCTTTTCGGCCTTGCCACTGACATGCAGTGATTTTTCCAGATTCTCTAAACCTTTTGATGATTTTATAGACCGTAGATGATTCCTTGCAATTGTACGTTGTCTTTAAACTGTTTGACTATTTTCTCACACATTTGTTCACAAAGAGGTGAACCTCGTCCCATCTTTGCTTGTGAATGACTGAGCAATTCAGGGAAGCTCCTTTTATACCAATCATGGCACCCACCTGTTCCCAGTTAGCCTGTTTCGCCTGTGGGATGTTCCAAACAGGTGTTTGATGAGCATTCCTCAAGTTTCTCAGTCTTCTTTGCCACCTGTGCCAGCTTTTTTGGAACGTGCTGCAGCCATAAAATTCTAAGTTAATGATTATTTGCTAAAAACAATTAAGTTTATCAGTTTAAACATTAAATATCTAGTCTTTGTAGTTTATTCAATGAAATATAGGTTGAACATGATTTGCAAATCATTGTATTCTGTTGGCGGCACGGTGGATGACTGGTTAGAGCGTCAGCCTCACAGTTCTGAGGACCTGGGTTCAATCCCCGGCCCCGCCTGTGTGGACTTTGCATGTTCTCCCCGTGCCTGCGTGGGTTTTCTCCGGGCACTCCGTTTTCTTCCCACATCCCAAAAACATGCATGAATTGGAGACTCTAAATTGCCCGTAGGTGTGCATGTGAGTGCGAATAGTTGTTTGGTTGTATGTGCCCTGCGATTGGCTGGCAACCAGTTCAGGGTGTACCCCGCCTCCTGTCCGATGATAGCTGGGATGGGCTCCAGCACGCCCGCGACCCGAGTGAGGAGAAGCGGCTCAGAAAATGGATGGATGTATTCTGTTTTTATTTATGTTTAAAACAACGTCCCAACTTCATTGGAATTGGGGTTGTAATTGTATGTGTGAGGAGCTGTGAACGGGACTTCGCACACCCTTATTCATGGCGCTGAAACCTTAATTTGAAACCCTCCTTTGAAACATTAACTTAAAACCCTAACACTGGCTTATAACACAACTTTGGAAGCCTAACTGGAAACCCTGGTTTTAAATCATAACTCACACACAAACCCTAACTTGAAATCTTACTTTGAAACCCTAACTTTAGGCCTGAATTTGAAAATCTTAACCCCACTAGAAACCCTACTTTGAAAACCTAACTGAAACTTGAAACTTAAAATGAAAACTTTTGCTTGGAACTGTACTTTGAGGCCCTAATTGTAACCTTTACTTGAAATCCTAACTTGAAAACTTACTCTGGAACCCAAATTTAAATGCTAATATTGGTTTAAAACAATAACTTCTAATCCCTTTTTAAACCCAACTTTAAAACCCAATCTTGAAACCCTACTTTAAAACCCAGATTCAAAAACATTGACCCTGGCTTGTAAAAGATTAACCCTACTTCATACGCTAACTTAAAAGGCTAACCCAGGCCTGAAATACATCTTTCAAACCCTAGTTTAGAATCCTAACTTGAAACACAAACTCTGGTTTGAAACCCAACTTTAAATGCTCACCCTGGCTTGAAACCCTACATTTGAAGGGGAACGAAACCCGAGATGTCAAATCCTTCTGTTATATTTTAAATGTGCATATCTTCTTGCGGCAGAAGAAGATATGTGCGGTTGACTGGTTAGCACATCTGCCTCACAGTTCTGAGGACTGGGTTTCAAATCCCAGTCCTGTCTGTGTGGAGTTTGCCTGTTCTCCCCGTGCCTGCGTGGGTTTTCTCCGGGTACGCCGGTTCTACAAAGTATTTATTCTAAAAAATGTGTTTAAAACAAAGCATCTACTCTCTTACGGAGGCTGCTATCCTTAGGTCTTTTCACTCTGGCGACAGTGCGGATTTGCGAGAATGTGAGGCGTCGTTGCCACTTCCATCTTATTATGCAGCTTTATTATGAAAAAAAAAAAAACACTTCATAAATATTCAGCAATGCCAAGCTACAGATATTTGCTGTCGGGCAGTATCTCGGCTGAATCGCAACAGATGCTAGGTGTTCTCATATTGTTCAAGTTACGTCATTTAACCTTATATTGCCATCATATACTTTTTACCCCAACATCAACACAATGTCGTCCCAAAATCATGTTAAAATCAGTAATTTAATATACTAAAAATATGCTAATAAATTATGCTGTCATTGATTAAAATTGGATAATACTGAGCTAGCTCGCCCGTGTTAGTCGCTAGTGGCTAGCTGCTCTCCAGTTGGGCTCTTGTCCCCGGCCTGCCAAATGGCTCACGCAGCTGCTTGACCGTCACAAGTGGTGAGTGCCCAGTCGCCGGCAGACTCCTTTTCAATAAATAAAACAATGATCAGTTTAGTCGGCGAAAAGGAATCTGCACACTTACCTTTGATGCTGACAGCCTGACAATGTTGCAGTTTCTACCGAAGCGTTACATCAATCCATTTTTAACAAACCAGGCTTACTCAGATGTATCTAACCTAACTACTTTCACTCGTTATTTTGTCAAAAAAAACATCCAAACTTTCATTTGTGAGGGACACTGCTGACAGTTCAGTTGAGCGCTGCGGTAGCAGGTAACCCTCGGCTGGCGCTTCGTCATCACTACTGCTCTGCACCTTATGACAATTTTGCCAAACATGGCGCCCTCCTTATCTTAATTTAATTATCCTGTTTAATTCCTTTTTAATGAACCCAATATTAATCAGTTCGGACTAGAGCTGTCTTGAAACCCTACTTGGAAGCCCTAACTTTAAATGATCACCTTGGCTTGAAACCCTACCTTCAGACCCGAGTTTTAAACCCTAATTCCAGACCCTAACTCTGGCTTTTCCCAGTTCAAACAAACTATATGCTGCTTCTCATGCTCCTTTCCCCAGATCATGACTGCCTGTTTCATCTATTTCCTGCTTCATCAATCCATCCATCCATCCTTTTTCTGAGCCGCTTATCCTCACAATGAGTGATAATTCTATTTTATGAACCACATTTTCATATCTGAAAAGAAAAAAACTACATAGCAACGTGTGAGGGGAGAGAAAAAAGGTGATGGAGGACAGAATTGTTCAGCTCATTTTGAGCTGAAAGCGTGTTGGGTTTCTACACCTGCCGAGCAGAAGATGAGCTTTTTTGGAGAAGTCGTGATAGCTTTTCCCTGCCAGAGGCTCACAGGTGGGGACTGCCTGGTATTTGAATAGACTGCAGCTCCACAGGGGCTTTGACTGCAAATCATTACCACAACAGTCCAGTTGGAAAAGCACTTGATTCTTGATTTTTATTTAAAAGCAGCACAAAAAATCTACAGAACCACTTTTTAAAGACCTTAAATTTGGCTGGAAACCCTACCTTGAAGCACTAACCCTTTCTGAAAATTATAATTTGAAACCATAACCCATGATTGGGATTCCTAATTCCAATGGATGTTGAGTGGGCAACATTTATCACAGTCTAGTACTGTACACTGTTCATTAAGATAGCATAAGAGTCCATTTAAAGAGAACAGGCACTGCAGGGTAGACGCCATCAGTGGGTCTGCCTCAGGACCTGTCCCGGTTGGTCAGAGCAGAATCCTCCATGGAAACAACTCCAAGTGGTCCACCTCAGATCTTGTCCCAGTTGGTTGGTGCAGAACCCAAACAGCAACAGCTTCAGATTCATTTAACGTCATCAATAAAACAGGCCTACATGTACTTTAACTAAATGCCAAAGTGTAGAAATGTCTTAAATTGGGGTTTAAACATTTCTGCTGAGGTAGCAGCTCTAATATCTGCAGGTAGGGCATTCCAGAATACTGGAGCCCGAATAGAAAATGCTTGAGAACCTGCGGACGTCTTTCTGGCTCTCTCAGTCACCAAAAGACCAGCATTTTGCGAGGGTAGGCTTTGGGAGGGAACATACAGTACTAAGTCAGCACTATAAGAGGGTGCTGACCTGTGTAATATTTAATGAGTAACTAACAGGATCTTAAAATCACATCTCAAGTGGACCGGAGCCAATGCAAATTGGTCAGAATGGGGTAATATGATCAAACTTTCTTGCTGCAGCATTTTGTACTAACTGTAGGCTTTTAATACTAGACATGGGAAAACCAGAAAGCAGCATGTTACAATAGTCGAGGCGAGACATAAAAGTGGATAGGATGGGCCATATCTTAGCGATATTGCGAAGATGAAAAAAAAAATCGCAGTTTTGTTAATATTTTAAATGTGGTTTTGGAAGGAGAGAGTTGAGTAAAATACTGTATAACGTTGAGATTTTTTGAGAATTTACTCTGGGTACTGGTGCTTTGGTCAAAACTCAGACTGTCCTTAAACAAGTGGCTATATTTAACAGGGCTACTAATCAAAAGCTCAGTTTTCTGAGGACATCCAGTGCTTAATCGCTTCGAGACACGACTCCAGATTAGAGCAATCACATAGGCTAGTTAGTTTTAATGGCATGTATAGCTGCATAACAGTGAAAGCTAATCTTATATACAGTATGCGTATACATATATACAGTATGTAAAAAATAAACAAAAGAGAGCAGAGTACCTATCCCTGGGGACTCCGCAAGTAACCCTAGTTCGAAACCCCAACCACATTTTGAAACCTCTCTTTGAAACCCTAACCCCGGCTTTTTGGCCTAATTTGAAATTGTAACCCTGACTTTAACCCTATTTTCAACCTTTTCCCTGTCCTCAAACTGTACTTAGACACACTGACCCCTGGAAATCTGCTTCAGTCACCCTGCTTTTCAAAGCGGGTGAAAACTCTGACCTGAACTGATACAGGCTCATCCCCATTCTAGCCTGCCTCTCTAAAATATTCGAGAGGCTGATTAATAATCATCATATGTGCTATTGATAAAAGACAGTACTATATTGCTGCTGCATTTGTTGGGCCTACTGTAGAAAAGGCCTTTGACTCAGTAAACAATTGAATATTGCTGGACAGGCTAAGAGACATTTGACACTCTGAGAGCTGTCTGGCCTGATTCAAAAGTTACTGCTTTGGTCGTTTGCAATCAGTGAGGGTTCTCTCGGAGCCTATGACTGAAGGTGTTCCTCAGGGGTCCATATTAGGACCAACGCTGTTTAATATTTGTCAATAATATTGCACATGCTGCACATAATTCTCATATATTTCTTCATGCAGATAATACTATTGTCTATAGAGTCAACTCCTCTATAACTACTACATTGTCCTCATTCCAGGCTAGCTTCAGCAGTATCCAGTGTGCTTTTGCTGTTTTCCACCTGCTTTTAAACACACACCAAAACAACTTCTGGTCAAAATGACAGTTATCCCAATGTTTTTATTATGGTTACATAATTTACAGGTATGCCTCCAAACCTCTCCTTCATAAACAAGATGCCATAAGTTATATGAATGGGGCTCCCTTTAATACCTCTGTGGCTCCCTTTAATACTCACCTCTGCCAGCTGCACTACCTGCTATACTGGCCCTCACTCCACTCACATAGACAAAAGCTCACTGGTTTATGCTCATTTATAAAACTCGAGTTGGGAAAACTCCTTCTTATTTACAGTCATTGTTAAATGTCCATCACACCACTCGCAGTCTACGCTCCAGCAGCTTCATCAATCGGACAATCCCAAAAGCCGAACTTCCTTTGGCCACTTCTCTTTTCAGTTTCCTGCTGCAAATTACTGCAATAATCTGCAGCAGAATTTAAAGCTCAGTTCATTCATCCCTCTAACTGCTTTTAATAACTCCGTACAGACATTTGTCCAAGAACACTGCACTTGCTTTTAGCCACTTATTATTAATATTTTCATGTGTTTCTGCATTTTTTCTGTATGACAATATGTGGGATTGTTTTTTTGTTTGTTTGTTTGTTTGCTTGTTTTTACAATTTTCATGTAATTGTTTCTTGGCCAAGTCATCATTGCAAATGAGAACTGGTGATCACTTGACCTACTGTACATGGTTAAATAAAGGTATGGTAAAATACCGAAAAAAAAGAAAAACACTTGAAACCATACTTTGAAACCCAATAAAAACCCTAATCCAAATAAGACTGACTGTTTTCCAACTAAATTGATTTGATTAGAGAATGCTTTAGAATAAAAAAATAAATAACTGACAAAAAAATAGAAAAAATACAAAAGAGAAAACGAAAGATGCTGAGGTAGTGACTTTACATTCTTTATTTTTATTAATTTTTCATTCATTTCGTTTCATATTTTATTATTTATCTTGTTTTTATTAGCTACATTTATTCAAAGAAAGTGGGAAATAAAAAAAATATACATACAGGACGAAAAAGAAAAATGAAATAAGAATAAAATTATATTTTTCAGTAATGTTAGATTGTTTTTAAAAATACTGCAGGATAAAAAGAACAAAAGAATAAATAGCAAAACAAAGAACATTGAAAATCAAAATACAAAAACTAGAAATATAAAAAGAGAAAAAAGAGAAGTGGAAAAAAGAGGTAAACAGCAGTTGAAAAAATACAGAAAAAAATAACTAAAAAAATAATAATAAAAATTAAATAAAATAATTAAATTTAAAGAATGATGGGAAAAAAATACAAAAAAGAAACAAAATAAAAAAAGAGTAGGGAGAATTTTGACTTTAAAGGTCACATATTTTTTCAGTTATGTTACATCGATTTTATTGTAGAAGTGCTTTAAAAAATAATAAAATTATATAAATTGAAAAAAGAAACAAATATTTTTTCATGAAAAAGAGAAAAAGGAACAAAATGACTGTTTTGAGTTATGTTAGATTTTAGAAATACTGGAGAAAAAGAAGTAAGGAGTAAATAAAATAAGACCTTTAACTTGTAAATTTGGAGCGAAAAATAAAAAAAGCAAAAGAGAAAAATAATAAAAGAGAATAATAAAAAATAAAGAATGACAATGGAGATTGTAATATTTTTTTTTGCACGTAAACTCAACTAATTCAATAAATGAGGAACCCCCAGGATGAAAATGGAAAAAAAGGAGAAAAAAAATATATTTAAAAAATATGAAATAAAGAGAGAAGAAAACTTAAAAGAATGTCGACTGAGATAGTAACTTTGTTTTTCAGGTTTGTTCAATTGATTTATAAGGCAGAACAAAAAATTTCATAAGAGTAAAAAAGAAAAACGAGAAGAGAGCAGTGATAAAAAAATAATAATAATAAACCAATAAAAATGAAAGAGATAAATGCCTACTGAGATTACAAATTATGGTCTGACACTTCGAAACGTGATCATCATTTACTATCATGATGCCATGATTACAGTCATCATGTGTGTAAATTAAGTCTGCACCACATATATTATGGATGAGTGGTGTTTATTGCCAGCTCAGGTGTGTTGCAGGCAATAAGCACTGACCCAATTACAGTCCGCATCCTTCATTTGTGTATGAGCCATAATTGTCCTAGCCTTCACAATTCATAATTCATGATGCGGGAGGAGGATGAAGGTACAATATGTGAGCTTTCTAATGTATGTCGGTGGTATATAGTGTAGTATAAAGTGACTTTATATGATGACTTTAAACCTTACTTAGAAACCTTAAAATGACACCTAATTTGAAAGCCTAATTTGAAATCCTAACCATATATTGAAAATGGCTTAAAACCCTACTTTGAAACTCCAACAATAGCCCGAAACCCTTATTTGGGATCCTAACCCTAGTTTGAAACCTTAAATTGATTTAAACCTTAATTTGACACCTTAATTCAATAACTTTTGAAACCCTACATTTAGAGCCTAAATTAAAACCCTGACCCTCCTTGGAAATCCAATTTAGGCTTGAAACCCTGAATGGAAACCCTAACCCTGATTTGAAACACTACCTTAAACTGCAAACCTGGCTTGAACCCCTACTTTGTAACACCTTCCCTGGCTTGAAACCATAATTTGAAATGCTATCCCTGACTTGAAACCTTTCCCTGAATACCTTACCCTGGATTGAAACCCTACTTTGAAACTCTAAATTGAAACCCTAAACATGGCTTTAAACCCTGCTTTGAAACCCTAATTTGAAAGCCTAATCCTGTCTTGAAACACTATCTTCAATCCTTTTTACTTGCAACAGTATCAATAACCTTTTTCTGCGATTGTGTGTATTGTTTCTTGTCTGTGGTTGACTGGCTGGATCTTCAGCTGGCCAATCAGGACTCAGCAGGGTAAACGTGATGTTTGTCCATCAGCCTCAAACAGGAAGAAGACAAAATAAGAGGGACAAACATCCCGGTTCAGACTCATTTGTTTGCCTCCATAACGAGCAGGACAAAAGACCGCAGCTAATGTTCCGAGGGGTGTCGTTAAAATTAGGGGCAAGCAGGACCATAGAAAGAGCCACAGAGGTGATTTGAGAACAGCTAATTAGGGAGAGTGATGGCCTTTTGCTCAAGGAAACACATATGGGCCTCATCCCTGTGGCGGAGAGGGTGGTGCAGTGACCACACCGGAAAAGGAAAGACGGATTGGGAGCTAGAAAAGAAACAACAGCAAGTTACCATGCTGTTGCAAGGGGGGCTAAGACTGGACCATAAGTGAGTTTTACACATAGAGTAGATACAGTAGATGTACTTTATTCATCCTGTGATGGAAAGTGAATGAATAAAACGTACAGTATCATAATGGGCGATCCTAATGATCCAAGACTAAGTATATACAGGGCCAATGTCACCCACACCGATACTTTTGAAGAATTAAAGTTGATGCTAATGGGATAAGATACGGTATGTATAAGATTGGTATGTATTAGAAACCAAGCAAATATAGGGCCAGTATCACAGATACACATACATCTTGATATATCATGTGTATGCTAATGAGTTGCGATATTTTGTCTCGATCTGATCATGTATTTGCTTGGTATTGGATCGATATTGAATCTTGCGGTATCGCAAACCACTAACTTATTATTCAAACATATTGGCAATACTGACAAGGTAGTTACTTGGGATCGGGTCGATACCAAATCTTGCATGATCGCCGATCACCTTAATTATGAAAAAGTATTTGCATTTCTGTCCGTGTATTTAATGGTATCGGATCAATATGGAATATTGCAGTGTGGAACACCACTAGCATCTGCCTTAATTATGAAAATCAGTACCAATATGTGGGATACTGACACATTATTTACTTGGTAGCAGATCAATACCAGGTGTTCATCTTAACTTTGACATTGAGGAAATGTCATCCCATTGTTCTCTTACATTACGATGGCACTCCCATCTACAGTATACTGTATCTTCTTTTCCTTTCGGCTTGAATATCTATTATATTTATTTATTTCCTCAACTCTCTCTCTCTGTATATATATATATATATATACTGTGTACATTATATAAATATAACTTTTTCTCACTAAATATATTTCCAAAGGTGCTGTTGACATGAAATTTTCACCAGATGTTGGGAACAACCCAAGTAATCCATACATACAAAAGAAAGTAGAACAATCTACGAGGATGATGAAAATGAAACAAAGGTGGACATTTCATCAGGATAATGATCCAAAACATACTGTCTATTGGTTTCAAAGAAAAAAAAATAAAGCTGGTAGAATGGTCTAGCCAAGCACCTGAGTTGAATCAAATTGAAAATCTTTGGAAAGATCTGAAACTCAAGGTCCATAAAAAAAGCTCATGGAACCATTCACTCTTACATTTGAGACTTGAATATTGCTCGTGTGGAGGAATGGACCAAAATCACACCAGAGCAATGCATTTGACTAGTTTCTCCATACAGGGGCGTCTTGAACCTGTCATTGCATTGAGTTGGAAAATGCAATGAAAATTCATATATACCAAATATTATTTCTATTAGTTGATACAACGTTCACAAGCTTTATTGTTCCATGTTGTGACTACTAGCTGTTTTCCGATAAAGATAAGTTGAGTGCAGCTGGACAAAGATAATTGTTTTGTTTTCCTTTTCATCTCTGTCTCTCTCACTTTTGCATAACGGAGGTGATTTTTTTGCTTGGACTTCAGTAAGGGGTAACAACTCGTGACGACTTCTGCCTTATCCTCTCTTTGCAAAGATTTCTTTTTTTGTAATAAAAACCCACAAAGACAAGCTTGCTTCCTTACTTATTCTGTCATAAAAAGATTAGCTAAAACAGCATAGAAAGGCTTTCATACAAAGTATTAAATAACTACCAGTTGGCGTGTTCAATACTTTTTCCCTGTGTCATTTCACATTATTACTTAACTTAACTTCTGAGTTTATTTGTTCTGCTTTCTTTGTATGGATGAATTACTTGGGTTGTTCCCAACATCTGTTGAAATGTTCATGTCAATAGCACCTTTGGAAATATATTTATTGAGAAAAATGGTGACGTGTTAAATACTTAATTCATATTATATATATATATATATATATATATATATATATATGCACACTAATAGCAATTGCTTTGTCCCGCCTGTCCTTGGGAACCCACCAGGAATAATGCGAGAGGGCATGAGAAGAATTATTGCCCAGGCCCGACGCCGCGGAGCTCTAAATCATTATCATCATCATAGCGACACAACAAACACTTGAGCCTCTTTGCAGTCTGCTTTATTTAAAACAGCACAAGAAGAAGAAGTAGACGAAGGATCTTCCCATCGGGGCCTGGATGAGAGGAAATTATTTAGAGGGGCCTAATATGAACAATTACACTCCACACCACAGGCATCCAGTTGTCAAATGAAGCGGATGAAGAATTCATATTCTCCAAATAGACTGTGCCTGTGAAGTAATTTATTTCGATTGTGTGTGTGTGTCTGTGTTCATGTCAGGTTGTGTGTGCATGCGTGCGCTGTCAGTTTACAATCCATCACAAAAAGGTATCAAAGTACTGAATTGTGTACTCACCAAAATGGAAACAAAACTATGTCCACATAACTCCAGTATACAGTGCATCCTGAAAGTATTCAGCGCTTGACTTTTTCTACATTTTGTTGTCCAAAATGGATTAATCATTTTTTTCCATTGAAAATTATACACCCAATAATGACAATGTCAAAAATGTTTGTGTATGTGTGCGTGTGATTTTTGCTACTTAATTTAAGATAGAAAACTAAGAATTCACATGTACGTAAGGACGGATAGTTTTCGATCAGGTGATCAGTGTTTGTTTGTCCCCCATGTTGGCAGTAGTAGGAGTCCACCTATGGTAAATTGTTTTTTTTTGGACATCTCCACACTCCCCATCCAACCTGAATCAGAGGTGCTGCAAAGAAGAATGAGTAAAACTGGCCAAAGATGCACATGCCAAGCTTGGGGCATTGGCTTTAGGCTTTGAGGCTGTAATTGCTGCCAAAGTTGCATCAACAAAGTATTGAGCAAAGGCTCTGAATATTTATTGTATATATTTATGAGGTTTTATTTTTCATTTTTAATAAATGTGCCACCTTTTTTTAGAGGCTTTTTTAATGCTGTCATTATGTGGTGTTGTGTGTAGAATATTGAGGGGGAAATTAATTGAATTCATTTTTTAATAAGGCTGTAATATGGCAAAACGCAGAAAACTGTGAATACTTTTCAGACGGACTGTCATCTGATACTTCCCCAAAATGTTTGTGTCCCCCCACCCGTCTATGTCAAAGCCAGACCCAGACAAAATGGCCACAATAGGTTCAAAATCAGATTGGCAAGTTCCATTCATTTAGAAACATTTTCTTTCCACATAGGAAATATTGTTTCAGAACTATAATTAAAGGTACAGGTAAATTAAATTATTTTATATTCTAATCATTTATTATTATCAAGTATTTTTTCAAGTAATGCAACAATGTTTTCTACTGTCATAAACCCACAGGAAACACCAAGAGGTGTCTTTTTTGTATGGGAAGAGGAGAAATGGAATATAGCAGGCACATGAATCTAGAGGAAAAATGTCTTCTGGCTAACATGGTTGCTGCATGCTCACCAGCAAGCTGCTGCTTGTGTCACGAACGGCAATGCCGTAAGGGCAGATCCCAAAGAATAGACTCCAGGTCAGAGGTCCGAACAATTTTAATTAAATGGCCGAGCATGTGATGGCGAAACATACGAAACTAAAGGAACTTACAACAAGAGAGAATCAAAAACAGATAACGCAGGGAGACACGACAAAGGGTCCGTGTGGTATAATCGTAGTGAGCCTAAATTTGGACAGCGGTCAGAACGGCGGAAAACACGGGACAAAAAACGAGTGAATATTCCGACGCCCACACACTGTCACGGTGCCCCCTAAAAAGGCTGATGATTACAATGCATGACAGGTGTGTCACCGATGTCCACGCCCACCTTCGCTCACCCAGACACTGCAACACAAAGAAAAACAACTTGAAACATAGGGCCATGACAGTATCCCCCCCTCAAAGGACGCCCCCTGGCGGACCACCCGGCTTCTGCGGGTGGAGAGAGTGGAAGCCCCGGAGAAGGGACGGATCTAGGATCCAAGAGCGGGGAACCCAGGAACGCTCCTCAGGGCCGTAACCCTCCCAGTCGACCAAATACTGCACACCCCTTCCCCTTCTTCTGGAATCCAATAGTTCACCCACCGTGTACACTGGCTTACCATCAACCACCCACGGAGGAGGAGGAGGCACCGCTGGAGGACACCGGTTTGAGCAAGGAGACATGGAATACAGGGTGAACTTTCATGGTGGGAGCGAGTCGAAGTTTAACTGCCACCGGGTTAACAACAGAGTCAATTTCGAAAGGACCAATATACCGAGGACCCAGTTTTTTAGAACCCCCGGCCAAATGCAAATCTCGTGTGGACAACCAGACCTTCTCACCAGGACGGTAGGGAGGAGCCGAGATCCGATGACTATCAGCTAATTGCCTGTTGCGAGCCTCAGTACGGGACTAGGCCGCCCTTGCATCCCGCCACACCTGATGAGCCCTTCGGAGATGGACCTGTACAGACGGGACGACCATCTCCCTCTCCTGAGAAGGGAACAACGGCGGCTGGTAACCGTATGCAGTCATGAATGGCGACCGTCCAGTGGCAGAGCAAACGAGGGTGTTATGCACATATTCCACCCAAGGCAGGTGAGAAGACCACGAGGAGGGGTGCTGATGGCAAACACAGCGAAGAGCAGCCTCCACATCTTGATTTGCCCTCTCAGCCTGGCCGTTGGTCTGCGGGTGGAAACCGGATGAACGACTGGAGGACGCCCCTAGCGCTTTGCAGAACAACCTCCAGACCCGAGAGACGAACTGCGGCCCCCTGTCCGACACCAGATCAGCAGGAATACCATGAACTCGGAAGACATGGTCGACAAGGAGATTAGCAGTCTCAAAGGAGGATGGCAGCTTCGGCAGAGCAACGAAATGGGCCATCTTGGAGAATCTGTCGACAACACTCAGGATGACCGAGTTCCCTCCGGACAGCGGAAGGCCTGTGATGAAGTCCAAGGCGACGTGGGACCAGGGGCGGGAAGGAATGGGCAGTGGACGAAGAAGACCAGCTGGAGGACGATGGGACATCTTGCTACGGGCACACACTGAGCATGCTGCAACATATTCTTTAACGTCCCTGCGTAGTCCCTGCCACCAGAACCGTTGGGAAATGAGGAAAAGTGTCTGACTGACCCCAGGATGGCAAGCGACTCTAGAAGTGTGTCCCCACTTCAACACCTCTGGACATAAAATGACCAGAACAAACAATTTGCCATCAGGAACACCTCCCGGGGCCTGGACGTCCCTCCCCGCATCCACCACCTTCTTCTCAACCTCCCACTGAAGCGCTCCCACCACCCGGGTCCCAGGTAGAATAGTCTCCACAACAGGCTGAACAGCAGCCGGGCCATGCAGCCTAGACAAGGCATCAGGTTTGCCGTTCTTCAACCCAGGGCGGTAAGTGATGATGAAATTGAAACGGGTAAGGAACAGGGCCCAACGTGCTTGACGGGGGTTGAGTCTTTTAGCAGTCTGGAGGTAAGACAGTTTCTTGTGGTCGGTGAAAACCTGAAAAGGTTCCCTCGTACCCTCCAGCCAATGCCTCCACTCCTGCAGCACCAGGACAATGGCCAGCAGCTCTCTATTTCCCACATCGTAATTGGCCTCTGCAGGGCTCAGGCGCCTAGAGAAGAAGGCGCAGGGTGCAGCCTCTGGTCGACCGGGGACCTCTGGGACAGGACCGCCCCCACCCCTGAATCAGATGCGTCCACTTCGACAACAAAAGGAAGGTCAGGATTAGGATAATGTAACACAGGAGCCTTCACAAACAATTGTTTAATATGATCAAAAGTCACTTCTGCCTTAGGGGTCCATACAAATGGTATTTTATTGGAAGTAAGTATTGTCAGAGGTCCCACTTTAAGGCTGTAATCACGTATAAAACGCCTATAAAAATTAGCAAAACCCAAAAACCTCTCCAACTGCTTCCTAGACGTTGGAGTTGGCCAATCAACCACAGCCTGGATCTTGGCTGGATCGGCCAGAAGCTGGCCCTTCTGCACAATGAACCCCAAAAATTGTACCGACTCCTCATGGAACTCACACTTCTCAGCCTTGACGTAAAGACGGTTTTCCATCAAGCGCTGCAACACCATGCGGACATGTTGGCGATGTTCACGGGAAAAGATTAAGATGTCGTCCAAGTACACAAAACAGAATACATTTATCATGTCCCGGAGCACATCATTTATAAGACACTGAAACACAGCGGGTGCATTCGTGAGTCCAAAAGGCATGACTAAGTACTCAAAACGACCTAATGGAGTATTAACCGCCGTCTTCCACTCATCTCCCTCCTTCATCCTCACCAGGTGATAGGCTTTTCGCTGATCTAATTTAGTGAACACCTTTGCAGACTGCATAGGGTCAAACGCCAAGTCCAACAGCGGGAGAGG
The DNA here is from genome assembly GCF_024500275.1 of Phycodurus eques. Classification (NCBI taxonomy): domain Eukaryota; kingdom Metazoa; phylum Chordata; class Actinopteri; order Syngnathiformes; family Syngnathidae; genus Phycodurus; species Phycodurus eques. The sequence goes on from NC_084526.1 coordinate 23,041,773, forward strand.
ATACTTATTTTTTATCGTGATGTCGTTAAGACCCCGGAAATCGACACAGGGTCGCAGGGTCCCGTCCTTTTTATCGATAAAAAAAAATCCGGCGCCCACTGCCGACGATGAGGGACGAATCAACCCAGCAGCTAGCAAAGTTGAAATATAATTCTTTAATGCCTCTTGCTCAGGCTTGGAAATCTGATACAGCCTCGCACATGGTAGTGGAGCCTCGGGAATCAACTCTACGGAACAGTCGTATGGACGATGCGGAGGCAAAGACTGGGTGCGATCCTTACTGTACACTAGTTGCAAATCATGATACTCAGCCGGGACTTTAGGCAATTCGATGTGCTCGTCTTGAACATGGGGGGTGGTAGTCACCATGGCAGACTGCAGACAATGAGAATGGCAAAATAGGCTCCAATTCCCAATCAGTAGTTGATCCCAATTAATATCTGGATTATGAAGTTTTAACCACGTTAATCTCAGCACAACTGGAGCAGATGGACAGGGCATTACAAAAAATCGCTGCGCTTCGATGTGGTTACCAGAGAGCTTTAAACACAGAGGAGGCGTAATATGTGTTGTAACCGCCAGGAGACGCCCATCCAAATCAAGAACTTTTCTCGGTTTGCTAAATCTGTACAGTGGACAATTTAGAGTCTCTATCACACAGGAGTCCACAAAACACTCATCAGCTCCGGAGTCAATCAACGCGGAAACCTTCACACTGCTGCCAAATCCCGATACTTCGCCCGGCAATTGCAGTCTCCTGTTGTTCGATCCAGTTCTCAATTCACCGGGTACCAAGTCTTCATCAAAATACTCACACGATGAGACGTTCTTTCCGGAGGCAGAAGGCGCTGTCACCACCACCTGGCCGCTCTGCTTGGAACGCGTAGTGTCACTTCCCTGTGAAGGTCTCGCCATGCAGGTGGATACCTTGTGTCCTGGTCGGCCGCAGTACAGACACGCCCCCGCTCTCATGCGTCTCCGACGTTCCGTCTCTGTCAGTCGCCCCCCGCCGAGTTGCATTGGCTCCTCCATGGCCAGGGCCGGCTCCCTCGTCGACGCCGAGGTTGATGGGGGAACACAGGTGGAGTCTTCCATGGCGGATGAAGAATGTCCCGGGGAAGCGGACTCAAAAAAACTGCGCCGTTCAGCCGCCCGCTCGCGCTGCCGTTCCCTCAGTCGATTGTCCAGTCTAATGGCTAGTCCGATCAACTCCTCCAAATTAGTGGTCTCGTCCCGGGCCGCCAACTCATCTTTGACGGCAGGACAGAGTCCCCGACGAAAAATGCCGCTCAACGCAACATCGTCGAATCCACTCTCTGCTGCCAGGATGCGGAACGAAATGGAGTATTCGGCTACTGACAAGTCCCCCTGGGAATGGTCCAACAACCAGCAACCGGCTTCCTTGCCCTTGACGGGGTGATCAAAAACTCTCCTCAGTTCAGATTCGAATGCCGAGAAAGAGGAACGTAACGCTGAGTTGGCGCTGCTGACCGCCATCGCCCACGATGCCGCCTGACCCGTAAGTAGACTCATTATAAAAGCCACCTTCGTCTTATCCTGGGCATATGTGACCGGTTGTTGGTCAAATACTAGGGTACCTTGATAAATAAATTGACCGCAGCCGCCGGGCTCTCCAGCATAACGAGGTGGATTTGGGAGACAAGCTTCCCGGACGGGTGGCACAGTATTGGTGGCGGGTGCTTTTGCCAGAACCGGAGGTAATCCAAGTACACACACCTGATCAACCCGAGAACTCAGTGTACTGAGATGGGTCGTTAACGCTGTAATTGCCTCCCTGAGCTCGTGTAACGATGTCTCGTGTCTTCCTACCAAATGTCCCTGACTTGCCAACGCTCGGCGAAAAGAGTCTGAGTTTGTGGGATCCATTTCTGGTCGGAATATTCTGTCATGAACGGCAATGCCGTAAGGGCAGATCCCAAAGAATAGACTCCAGGTCAGAGGTCCGAACAATTTTAATTAAATGGCCGAGCATGTGATGGCGAAACATATGAAACTAAAAGGAACTTACAACAAGAGAGAATCAAAAACAGATAACGCAGGGAGACACGACAAATGGTCCGTGTGGTATAATCGTAGTGAGCCTAAATTTGGACAGCGGTCAGAACGGCGGCAAACACGGGACAAAAAACGAGTGAATATTCCGACGCCCACACACTGTCACGGTGCCCCCTAAAAAGGCTGATGATTACAATGCATGACAGGTGTGTCACCGATGTCCACGCCCACCTTCGCTCACCCAGACACTGCAAGACAAAGAAAAACAACTTGAAACACAGGGCCATGACAGCTTGAGGAGAAATTGCATCAGATGCGGTCCAAGACCGAATGGCTCTCAGTGCGACGGCCGTTGATTGCACCTCCTTGCTGGGGACCAGGGCGGTGGGGTGCTGGTGGAGATTTTGCTTTATTTTAAAAATACCAGTTCAAACTGTACGCGCCCTGCGAGGGAGCAGTATCTAGCTGCTGTCACACTTGTGCTAAACATTGACCTGCCTCATGAGTAAAAATTGCATGGACAAGATGTACGGAGTGGATTGTACTTACTGTACAAGGTCTTCTGACAAATATGGCAGCTGCTGTCACACTTCGCACACAACATCAAGTCGTTTCCTAGAGAGAAATTGCTTAGAGCAGAGTCATGAAATGCAATATGTTGTTGCTGTCACCCTCTTCTAGTTTAGGAAGAGGAGAACTTGCATAGATCATTTGTACAGAGGGCAGTATAGAGTACAAGGTCACTTCTTACTGGTCATGCTTGCAGTAAACACTGAACCGCTATGTGTGTGGAAAAATTGCATTGAGAAGACACATGGAATGCAGCTGCTGTCAATCTTCTAGTTTGGGAAAAGTAGAAATTCCATGGAGCAGACCTATGGAATGCTGTATACAAGGTTGCTTCTGACTAACATGGCAGCTGCAGTCACACTTATACTAAACATTAAGCTGCCTAAAAGAGTAAAAATTGCATAAAGCACACATGCAGAATGCAGTTTCACTGGTATCACTTCTGACAGACCGTTAAAGCTAATCCCTGGGCTGAAGGCACATGGAGATAAACTGAAGTCCAGCGAGATTTTTTTGTTGTCATGTGGTCGTTATGGCAACAGCAGCAACAGGAAGTGGAAACTAGCAGCAGCATCCTCTGTTTGGGGGGAGGGAGAGAGGGAGGAGAGATGTCCACAGTTGTCAAACACAAATTTTAATGGACCCGACTCCAGTCCACCCGCCGTCTATTGATTGATCGCTGACTTGTACAAAGTTTCCTGTCATTTGTAAATCAGCCAACACTTGCATTCCAAAAGCGCTCATGTGGGACCTGCTGCGGTGGCAGCTCGAATTGAACTTTTTTTGGTACAAAAACCTCAGAGGAGAAATTGATGTGACAAGCACTCAGGGCTAAGTCATTTCCACAGGGGTAATTACTTCTTCTGCAGCACAGAGTAAAGCTGCTGTTTGGATAACATGAAGCAATGTAAACTGGAAGGCCGGACCTCTGCCAAGGCACATCAAGACTAATTTGGCTCAAAACCAAACTGTACACAGGGGATATTAGAAGAAAGACTCTATACTGGAAACCTTTGGGTCAAAAACTATTTTCCAGCGCTGAAAATAATGGAAGGAACCACAGTATGTCAGTGGCTAACACATCTGCATCGCTGTTCTGAGGTTTGGGTTTTGAATCTCAGCTGTGGCCTTCTGTGGTTATTTTAAGGAATTCCAAAACGAGGCCCGGGAGTTGCCCAGCCAGCCTCGTAAGGAAAAAGTCCAGATGGAATTCTTTCTTCACTGTTCTTCTAATGTTTGTTCGGTGATCTTGTTTCCAAATAAGAATATCGATACACTGAACTTGTCTTTTGAGTATTTAATACAACAAAATCCAAATACACGTTTACAAGGCTATGGTCGAGTGGAAGACACAGTGCGCTGGACTCTCTTCCTTCTCTTGTGGGATCTGGAAATCAAGTGCTTCCCCTTTTTAGAAAACAGTCAGTCCCCTCAGCGCATCATCAAACCGTTTTTTGCCTGTTCTCAGCCTGAATGTTATCAATATGTCTGTAGTGTATGTGGGTGTGTCTGTGTTCATAACATAGTGTGGTCAGTTTAAACAAACAAAAGCTAGTGAGTGTATCACAGTGTTCTGTAAGCAGCAGCATAGAAATATACCTTATATTATCCTTTCATATTTTTCATCCCTACTAAGTGACGTGTGAATGTTAGAGTGAATGGTTTTCTGTCCTTATACTGGTCATACCAGTCCAGGGTGTAGTCTGCCTTTAGCCCGATGTTAGCTTGGATAGGCTACAGCTCCACACGACCTTGAATAGGATAAGCGGTAAAAAAGGTTGGATGGTTGGATGGGTTATCATCACCTTTCCCCTCATTTGCCATAAGTCAGTCATTCACACACACACACACACACACACACACACACACACACACACACACACAAAGTTTCGTTAAATGATGTTTGATTTAGTCCACTAAGGTTGAATCAAGGATTCTGGACGTTTCACCTTTAATCAAAAGGCTTATTCAGTTCTAAACTTTTCAGTGTGGTGCCCCCCTATTTATGTTTAGATGGGTGTGTTCCCTGGGGGTGGTCAGTGTTGTTGTAGCCCAATGTGGTTAGTGAAACGGCCGTCCTGCACATGAATCCGTCGTTCACACGTCTTGTTGCAAAACAGCTGATTAGGGCTACTCTTCCCGTTGAATGAGGCGACCTTTGTGGGAGATAAGTCAGGATATTGTTATATGCAGACGATAGGTGATATTTTAAACCTCCTCCGTTGAGAGATAGCTTTTCTAGTTTGACATAGATGCCTTGTTTTGTGGGTTGTTGTCCTCAAAGGAATGTGCCTTCTTCTTGAGATGGAAATGAACCGCTGATTCTGGAGCCGAAGAAGCTGGCTTTTGAAGCTGCGTCATATGCCTGTGCAGCGGCCGCTTTGTCTCTCCAACGTAGAGATTGTTGTACTCCTCATTGCATTGCACTGTGTAAACAGCATTGCTGCATTTGTTTGTTAGGATTTTGTCCTTGGGGTGAACCAGCTTTCATCTGAGTATGTTAGTGGGTTTAAAAAAAGCATTTGTAAACATGATACGTTTGGAGAAAATCCTTCTGAGTTTCTCTGACAAACCAGCCATTTAGGGGACCAACACATTTGTCTTAAGGCTTGGGTGTATTGGCTCTTTGCTTGGCAATTTTGACAAAGGCCCACTTTAGATACCCACAATAAGAGCCTCCATGATGTGACTCTGCTCCTTCTGTCTTTTCCGTTGTAAGTGGTGGGGATTTACTATGCTCTGTCCTCGGGGGTCCTGATAACTCATAGTTTGTGCTCCAGTGGGTGATGGGAGTCAAATAGAAAGTATTGCTCAGTGTGGGAAGGGTTTCTGTAGACCTCAGTATTGAGGTTTCCATTTTGTTTGTAGAAACATTTGTTGTATTGGAAGTATGTAGTACTAAGGAAATGTTGAAGTAAATCGCATACCTGGCTGTGTGTGAGGTTGGGTCTGTCCAGTAGGCTGGAGTCTTGTTGTAGCTGTTCATTGACTACATCAATGGCCGCAGTAGTGGGGATGTATGTATATGAACATACTTCAAAAGATAGCATGGTTTTATATGTGCCAAGTCTCAGGTTACAGACTTTGTTGGTGAAGTCCGTGGAGTTCTAGACATGGTGTCGATTTAGAATGGGGGCTAGATATTTAGCATTGTTTTAGGTGGAGGAAGGGTTGCAAGGGTTACTTTAAAAATGTATTCTGATACAGTTACTAGTTACCTGTTAAAAAATGTAATGAGTAATGTGACCCAAGTACCACAAAATTGAAGTAATGTAACTTGATTAGTTTTAATTAATGTTGGATTACTCAAATATCAAATATGCTAAAAAAAGAAAAACAAATAAAATGTCAACACAATATATATGTACAGTATCTAATCTTTTTGCTATTATTCATTTTTCATATGTTTGGTTTTGGAATACTGGAGGATGCCATAGCACCTGGAATTCGAATCCAAAATTTCAGAACTGTGAGGCAGACGTGCGAACCACTTGGTCACCATGCTGCATATGGATGGAAGGATGGATACTTTATTCACCCTGTGAGGGAAATTAGATTCACTGGCTTCCTGACAAAGTTTTAAAACCTGTCCACATGACTAGGTGTTTCTGACAAAGAGTGAAATAGAAAAAAAGCTCAAGCTTTACACATGTAAGCACAAATCATTTTTAAACAATGACGTCATGACCGAGGAAAAAATATTTTATTCCTGGTGACAAGTTCAGCAGCTGGTATTGGTAAAACAGTACAGTGTTTGAATAAGTAAAGCAGTGGGTGATCTGTGACGGGATAGTGAAATAATTACTTACAAGCAGCTGCAGCCATAGGACTATGCGAGCTCCTCCATTCGACTCACCAGCAATTGGGATGACTTTGAGAGCACACAGTTTTCTTTGTAAATGTTTTCCAAAATGATAACTCCTCCAGTGAATATACGATCAAAAGAGCCACGTCTATTCTCTTCGATTCACTTTTAAACTGGGCGCGTTTGGGATAACAACACGTACATCCATTGGCCTGTAGGCTATGTTATTTAACTGTTGGACAACAAAAAACTATACCTGCATTCCACTGAGGTCCATTGTGACCATTTACCTTCTTGTTACATTGAAAAACTCCTGGGAAAGGTTGCTTGGCCCACGTGTTTAAAAGCGGGTGAGGGCTCAAATCAGCAACCAGACTCTCTCCCCCTACATTGAAATTGTAATCCTGCAAAATAATCCTATTTTTTAATAAATGTACTTGCAATTTGATAATTTCTTTCTGTACGTTTTTTTTTTTTTTTTGGTCTTCTGAATACATAATGGCCGGCACAGTGGTCGACTGGTTAGCACATCCGTCTCACACTTCTGAGGACCTAGGTTAAAATCGCTTGTGTGGAATTTCTATGTTTTTCCTGTGCCTGCGTGGGTTTTCTCCGGGTACTCCAGTTTATACCCATTTTCCCAAAAAACATTCAACCCTGAAGTCTCATTTATGATTCGATGTTTACCATCCCATTTTGCATCTCTTTGCTATTAATTGCAATAAAACAATAATAATCCAGTTCCATGGTTATCAATAGAGTTTATTGTGACATTAAAAAAAGGCTTAAAGTCCTTAAAGTAAAACACACTTGAAGTTAATCCTTCAGATGAGGCACTTTTTCTAGTTTTGTAAAAGATAAACAAACATACTATGCGTCATTAGCGTTTTCCCACTACTTACTAATATCCAAAACTGGACGTAACTACCGCCTCACAGTTGGCCAATCAACACTTGGCCCCTCATCGAATAAAGTGGCGGGTGGACACCAATCTTCTGCTAAGTGACTCTAATCTGCTAACCTTTGTCCATATGTGCCTCTTAATGCTGTACCAGTGGAAAATTGGGCCACTGTAGGCTCACCAGGATGTGATTGGATTTGCCGTCACTTCAAACACGCGTTTTCCTGCCATCTCCAGAGGCACCCGTCTGCGTGACTCACCCACGGCTATTTACAAAACATCCCCCACCCACCAGCACCACCTCTCATTAATCAGCAACAAAGCTGTATTTAAGTGCTTGTTGTCCTGACCTATTGCTGACTGACGCTGGCATTTAAGAAAATAGCAGGAGAGAGCAACGCGGCGGTTTGCAGCTTTAGCATTTTAGTCCAATGAGCTGTCAGCGTGGCGTCCTCCAAGGCATCAGTGGACGGGGGGGGATTGCAAGTGCACACCTCGGCTGATGAGTTCCATGTCCATCAAGTTCAATGTCTTCAGTCACATAGTGAACGTCAGTCACTTTTCCCCCTATACTAAGTCATGGAAATAAAGTACTACATTTCGTTCCGTAACCAACTTAGACCTACAGTACAGCAAATCAGTTACTCCGATTGAACACTGCATTGTAAACTACAAAATCATAATAAAACATAATAAAAGTGAACGAAAAGAAATAAACAGTTTTTATAAAGCCTAATTAAGCCGAAAGTCTCTCTCACTTCCTGGAGGGCGTGGGGGAAGAGCCGTCCGTACTCGGAGCAACGCAATGCTCTTTTGAAAGCACAGAAACCAGACTAAGTTGCGGGAGAGCTAAATAAGCACCATGAGAGAAATACAATCATAAAATCCATTTTTGAAGCGTGATTCACACGGAGTTACCAGAGTGCAAATGTATGGCTTGGAAATTTGCCGTAATAGGTGCGATTTAAGGTCGGAATAAAAAGGGGTTGTGTGTTTGTAATCACAAGCACCTGACCAAGAATACTACAGCAGTACACACATATGCACGCACACACACGCACACACACACACACTCCGTCAAGATAGAATACAGTCGATTGCCATTTGTACAAGTTAGGAACAGGTACATTGAAAGTTTTGTATGTCCCACAGTCAGTAGTAACACTTCACCTTGGACCTATACTGTATATATCAGACTGTTTACATTTGAATATGTGTGTTGTTGTTTTTTTTAATACAGTGTGCCTTCTGTTTTTGAAAGAGAAGTTCTTATTTTTTTATGTTGTGCACACCGCAAACCTGGCTACATTGGCCTCATTAAAGAGGTGGGTCAAAATGTCCCATGTATGAAAAAAAAAAAAAAAAGCAGCACAGCTACTTCCTTTTCTGGTTCCATGGCTTCCCCCATTACCTCAAGTCTGTCATGTATGCACCTTCGTGGCAGATACACATTCTGGGTGGAGAAACCCTACAATGTAGGAGTTCCCTCTCAAATCTTGTTGTCCTTCGACTTAAACACATTTTCTTTTATACGCTCCCAGAAGCTGTCATCAGTACACCTCCTGAGAATGTGAAACATCATATTCCACTTGAAATTTTACAATAAAGCACTACACGTTGTTGGACACTACCAGAAAGCTATTAAATGTATATAAAGAGACCGAGCAAAAAATATTTTAGTGAGCTGATCAAAGAGGTGCTGTCAGCCGACTATTACTGCGTTTTAGTTGTGATATTAATTGGCGAAGAATATTGGTGCCAGTGGACTTTTTTACCCCCCCCCCCCCATCTACTTCAGCATGGACCAAACCCGCTTCAAACAAGCTGCGCGTCGACCGGCATTAAAAAAAAAACGGGCCTTTGGAGATTTTGGAATGCAAAGGGCTTCCACTATTACAACAACTGCAGTCATAGTAATGACGCAATGGTGAGTTAGATATTTAATCATTTGTTTTTATTTGCTTCTATGCCGGTTATCAAAATATGTCTATGTGATAAAATCACTTGCCCCGTCAGTGGGGCAAGTATGGTTGGGTACCGCTGATCTATGTAATAGCAGAAACACCATCTTTATATATATATATATATAAACATGCCTCTAAACATGCACAAAGTCTTACACACAGTATTCTGATTAAATTACATACAATGGATTTATTTCCTAAATAGTAAAAAAACATGCTCTCCTTCATGTCCTAGTGTTTTACATGCAGCGTTGCAAACATCCCGACAACACATCCTTTATGTAAGGTATTTTCATATGTAAAGGTAGAGTTTGGAGTTTTAACAACTTTTTGTCATATACGTTAAAATCGGCCGGTACGGTGGATGACAGGTTAGCACATCTGCCTCACAGTTCTGGGGACCAAATCAAATCCAGGCCCCGCCTGTGTGCCATTTGCATGTTCTCCCCGTGCCTGCGTGGGTTTTCTCCGGGCACTCCGGTTTCCTCCCACATCCCAAAAACATGCATGGTAGGTTCATTGAAGACTCTAAATTGGCCGTAGGTGTGAACGTAAGTGCGAATGGTTGTTTGTTTCTATGTGCCCTGCGATTGGCTGGCGACCGGTTCAGAGTGTACCCCGCCTCCCGCCCGAAGATAGCAGCCTGTGACCATAGTGAGGATAAGCGGTAAAGAAAATGGATGGACGTTAAAATTGTGACTGTACCATCAGAAAAAAATGCAACATCAAACAGTTTCGTGGCTGGCAATACTACATTATGAGTAAGCCAAGGATAGCAATTTAGCTGCCATGCACATACATTTGTGAGCTAGGGTGGGCGGGAGTCAGGCTACATTTGAATTTTTCTATTATTTTGAAAACAGCATTCTCCACGTCCAAGTGTGCTATATTTTTCTGATGGATTTCAATGACATTCACAAGTCTCAGGTAAACTCAATTCTCCATGATTTACAGCCAGGCTCAGAATTCAATGATTCATTACTCTTTGGTGTTTGCGCACAAATTCCCAGTTCATAAGGCAAAAGTAAGAAGTCGGAATGGGAGAATACGTTTAACCCTAACCCAGGTGCGTACAAAAAGGAGAATTTTACCCAAAGTGAGTATCAGAGGGCGCTCCAAAGATTATTACGTTTGAATTCAGGGATTATGTTTTTGATAAAATTAGAAAAAGACAATGGAAACATGTCACTGATGGTGTGGTGGTACACTCGCCTAATTTTGGTGCGGGCAGCGTAGGTTCAGCTCCCACTCAGTGACGGTGTGAATGTGAGTGCGAATGGTTGTGCGTATCTATATGTGCCCTGCGACTCAATGAGTTCAGGGTGTCGTCCACCTTTCGCCCGAAGTCAGCTGGGATAGGATCCAGTGCCCTGAGACCCTAACCAGGATAAGCGGTGTTGAAAATGGATGGACATTGGCAACATACCAACATTCAATGCATGCAGTTCAAAGATAAGAGACACACCATCTACGTCTGTCACAATAAAACTCACAGTTTAGCTCATCGATAGCTGCTCAAACATGAACTAATCTTCGTGTTGGTTATGCATTTATTTGAGAAGACAATATAGTGATAGACAATACAGAGACTGCAAACTGAAAACTATACTGTTCAAAGTGAGCTTGTGAATGTTGTCATCATTAAAATGTTTTCAAAGATGCTGCCTTGAGTGAGTTGACTCGATGCCGCACTGCACCAGCCATATTTGATGTGGTAGATGTGGTAGATAAGCCTGAACTAATGCAGCTAAATGGACTGAACTTCATAAAGTGACAACCTGCCAAGTGCACAAACTCAATGGCTGTCATTCACACAATACACAAACATATTTGGGAAACAGATAGGCACCAAAAACAATGAATGTACATTTTTAAATCTGATGATTTACTCCCATATATAGTATATTTCACATCACAATAACAATTTTGCATACATCGGTAGCTGTAAACACTCATGCACACGTTAGAAAAGGAAACAGTGGACATATTCTTCTAAATAATTATCAGAATATATACATTTTATTTCATCATCTCGGTTGTTGTTCATTTAATATTTATAGGTGTAAATGTACTTTTTTGATCAGTGAAAAAACATTTTAATATCACTTCAAGATATTGTGACGTGACTGAGCAAGTTTGTATGACTTGACTTCCATCCATCCATCCATTTTCTGAGCCACTTCTCCTCACTAGGGTCGCGGGAGTGCTGGAGCCTATCCCAGCTGTCATCGGGCAGGAGGCAGGGTACACCCTGAACTGGTTGCCACCCAATCGCAGAGCACATAGAAACAAACAACCATTCGCACTCACAGTCACGCCTACGGGCAATTTAGAGTCTCCAATTAATGCATGTTTTTGGGATGTGGGAGGAAACCGGAGTGCCCAGAGAAAACCCACACAGGCACAGGGACAGGGAGAACATGCAAACTCCACACAGGCGGAGACGGGGATTGAACCCCGCACCTCAGAACTGTGAGGCTGACGCTCTAACCAGTCGGCCACCGTGCCGCCATGACTTGACTTATGACTTGCTTAAACCAAGTAATGACTTGACTCGACTTGAAATTTAGTGGGGACTCGACTTTTTGTTTGTTTCCACAGTAACTAGGGACTTGCTTGAAACTTATTCAAAAAAGTATTCAGACCCCCTTAAATATTTAGCCATTTGCTAAAATAATTTTACATTTTTTTCCCTCATTAATGTCCACACAGCACCCCACATTGACAGAAAAAAATGTAATTGTTGGAATTTTTGCAGATTTATTAAAAAAGAAAAACTGAAATATCACACAGCCATAAGTATTCAAACCCTTTGTTGTGACACTCATATTTAACTCGGGTGCTGTCCATTTCTTCTGATCATCCTTGAGATGGTTTTAAACCTTCATTGGAGTCCAACTGTGTTTGATTATACTGCTTTGACTTGATTAGGAAAGCCACACACCTGTCTATATACGACCTTACAGTGCATCTCAGAGCAAATGAGAATAATGAGGTCAAAGGAACTGCCTGCAGAGCTCAGAGACAGAATTGTGGCAAGGCACAGATCTGACCAAGGTTACAAAAACAATTCTGCTGGACTCAAGTTCCTAAGAACACAGTGGCCTCCATAATCCTTAAATGGTGGACGTCTGGCCTAACTGAGCAATCGGGGGAGAAGAGCCTTGGTGAGAGAGGTAAAGAAGAAGCCAAAGATCACTGTGGCTGAGCTCCAGAGATGCAGTCAGGAGATGGGAGAAAGCTCTAGAAAGTCAACCATCACTCCAGCCCTCCACCAGTCGGGGTTTTATGGCAGAGTGGCCCGACGGAAGCCTCTCCTCAGTGCAAGACACATGAATCCCACATGGAGTTTGCTAAAAATACCTGAAGGACTCCAGGATGGTGAGAAATAAGATTCTCTTGTCTGATGAGACAAGATATAACTTTTTGGCCTTAATTTTAAGTGGTACATGTGGAGAAAACCAGGTACTGCTCATCACCTGTCCAATACAGTCCCAACAGTGAAGCATGGTGGTGGCAGCATCATGCTGTGGGTGTGTTTTTCAGCTGCATGGACAGGACAACTGGTTGCGATCGAAGGAAAGATGAATGCGGCCAAGTACAGGGATATCCTGGACGAAAACCTTCTCCAGAGTGCTTAGGACCTCAGACTGGGCTGAAGGTTCACCTTCCAACAAGACAACAACCCTAAGCACACGGCTAAAATAACAAAGGAGTGGCTTCAGAACAACTCAGTGACTGTACTTGAATGGCCCAGCCAGATCCCTGACTTAAACCCAATTGAGCATCTCTGGAGAGACCTGGAAATGGCTGCCCACCAACGTTCACCATCCAACCTGACAGAACTGTAGAGGATCTGCAAGGAGGAATGGTAGAGGATCCCACAATTAGAAGGTGGGAAAAACCTGTTGCATCATTGCCAAAAAGACTCCTGGCTGTATTAGCACAAAAGGGTGCTTCTACTAAATACTGATCAAAGGGTCTGAATACTTATGGCTGTGTGATATTTCAGTTTTTTTAAAAATTCAACAATTCTGTTTTTTTCTGTCAATATGGGGTGCTGTGTGTACATTAATGAGGAAAAATGAACTTAAATGATTTTACAAATGGCTACAATATAACGAAGAGTGAAAAGTTTAAGGGGGTCTGAATACTTTCTGTACCCACTGTATGTGACTTACTTCCATCCATCGTACAACATTACCCTTACAGTACAGGCTTTGATTTGGACATAATTCACCAGACATTTAAGGACGTGGGAATGTACAGACCCTTTCCAAAAAATTAGACCATCATGGAAAAGTTTATTTATTTCCATAATTCCATTAAATAATTCCAGTTAAACTTTGATAGATTATAAATTCAGGGCTCACAATTTAAACAAGTGTTTTTTTGTTTTGTTTAATTTTACGTAATTTGGGTTTCCAGCTCATAAAACCCACGAAATCAGGAATTCCAAAAATGTTAATACTGTGAAGAAATCAGCCCAGATTTTGCAGGCCATAAATGTTTTGAACTGGGTGTCACACACTAATCATCTACAAAACTCAAAATACCTGCACAGGTTTCCCCAGGTGTCACTAAATTGTTTCACTTTGGTTCAATTGTCTCAGTTGGGTTCAATATGGGCAAGACTACAGACTTGACAACTGGCCAGAAGCACCAAAACCTGGTTTGATACCCATGCCATCACAGTGCTTGACTGGCCAGCAAACTCACCGGATCTAAAACCCCATTGAGAATCAAAAGGATATTATCAAGAGGCTGATTGCCTCAATGCCGGGGCGCATCGAGGCAGTGATTAAAGCAAAGGGATTCCCAACCAAGTACTGAAGGTTAACATTTTGTTTTGAAAGTACCATATTTTGATTGATTTAATGTGACCCTAATTTCTCTCTTTTTTCTCCACAAAAACTGAGAAGTAAATGTTATTTCTTCATAGTATTCCAATTTTTTGAATTCCTGATTTCGTGGGTTTTATGAGCTGGAAGCCCAAATTGTGTATAAATAAACAAATAAATACTTGAAATTGTTTAGATTGTGGCCCTGAATCTATAAAAGGTTAACTTTTTGAATGGAGTTATAGAAATAAATTAACTTTTCCATGATATTCAAATTTTTGGGAAAGGGTCTGTATGTCGCCGAAATGCATACAATTTAGCCTCGCTTGGCTTTGATAACAACACTCACTGAACTGAGGACTGACATAAACATTACAGCCACCCATCCTTTAGCAATTTGTGTTGGTCGTTAGCTCCTCAAGGCTCTATCGCAGGGTCAGGTTCAATGGCACTAGCGCATCATAAAAGCTCTTCATAAGTCAACGGTGCCATAAGCACGTCCATGTGATTGACAGCACCGACAGCAGGGAATGATGGGGGGAAAATGAGCAGCCACTTTAAGCACCACTAAAATTTAAAGTGCACTTATTTATTTTTCATTTGTCTCGTTAGCTGTGCTCTCTATATATGACACCTTTACAGAGTTTATTGAGTTGCGGTCAGGGATCATTTTGTCATAAACAAGAACCCTATTGATTTCTTAAGCAATATCTGATACCAAGTCAGATTCTACATTAAACCAGGAAGGGCAGTGTCAAGGGATTGTAAATCCAATAAAATGAAAATTAAATTCTTAAAATTCAACCTATGAAAGGGTGCTTATTCTTGAAAAATATGTTTTCAGCAAGAATATAATTTAAAAACAAGACCAGCATCAGGCTATTTCTGCTACAAAAATACAATAAAATAAATGTGCCAAAAGTTCTTTACAGAAGGTAAACCAAAAGTTATTGCAACCCATACTACGGCTGATAAAATATTTATTAATAATGTTATTTATCTATTTTTTTTAGCTTATTCGAAAGAAGGGATAACAAAGTGAACTTTCAATAGGTTTTTCTGAAAATGTCTTGGACAACTGAGCAGAGGTCTTTTTTGCATGGAAACCTACAGTATATTCAGACCAAGTCATTTAAATCTGTGCAGGCAAAATTTCGAAGGAAGTTCAATCACAATTGTTACCCGGACAAAACTCTGATTTACAGATGGGTCAATAAGTTCAGGACTAAAGTAACTGTTCAGAACCTGAGCTTTAAAACTGAAGGCATCCTAACTGTATGACATTTGTGTTATGGTGGTTGGGAATGTTGATACTGTCAGGGACTTTAGCCCGCAGCCCTAAGAAGAAGTCGAGAAGAAGGCGCAATCAGGAGCTAGACATTCCCTGGGAATCACTGAGGTGAATTTTGATCATGGACCAAAAGTTGTAAACTGACAAAATTTAGATTAAATAGAAGCTTACCCAGGGGGATAGGGACAAAAGTGTAGTCATGTGTCATTGGTTTTGTGAAAAAATTTATGTCAACCCGGACTTTCTCGATGATTTGTGATTCTCAAACAAGGCTCACTTTCAGCACCAGTGGAGGATGTTCTGCAGCAGCTATTACACTCGGCGAAATGTCCTGCTTGGGTGGTCATTTCAAAGCACGGCATCATTGGACCTTTCGGTTTGAAGACGAAAATGAAAGATCTGTCACTGCCAACACGGAATGTTTATCTCGATGTCCTAAAGAAGTTCTGAAATAGACTTGGGATTCACTCGTGAGGAGCAGCAGTCCCAGCAGAATGGAGCACAATTCAAACCAAACATTGACCTGTCTGCGGCAACTATTCCCAGATTGACTGATCAGTTGACGATGTGACCCAGAGTGGGCCCCGCACTTGCCTGACCTAAACTCCCCAGATTCTTACCTCTGGGGCTATTTGAAAGACTATGGCCATGAGAACAACCCTCAGACAATCACAGGCTCAAAGGCAGAAATTTTAGCCAGCATCAGGGCTATTCCATGGGATGAGTGTGTCAATGTTAAGTTCACACAGTGCATCCACGGCAAGGTGGACATTTGGCGGAAGACTGGTTAAGAACAGAACCCAAGCTCTAATGGACATTTGGAGCACATTTTGTAAAGGTGATAAAATCTAGACCACACTGTATAAAGAGCTCAAATTTGGTGTCAAATCAATTAATTTGTGTTGCAAATAAAGCAATTCCATCATCAGTCCGGGAAATGGCAGGCACTTTAAGTACATGGCTCACAGTCATTGTGGGTCACCCATGTATGTATGTATGCATGTCACTGGAGAAAAATGAATGTATGGTTGGCCAAAAAAAAACAAATTTAAAAAAATAAAATAAAATATTTATTTTTTGAATCAGAGATGCAGGCATTGGCAGTATGCAAAAATACTGCACAAAAATATTTATTGAATTAAATAAAATATTAAATACGTGAAAGTGTACTAGAAAAGCATAGCAACTATCTAGAGTGTATATATATATATGTATATATATATATATATATATATATATATATATATACACACACACACACACACACACACACACACGCGCACACGCACGGACAGACACACAGCGGCTTAAATAAGTATTTAACACGTCACCATTTTTCTCTAAATATATTTCCAAAGGTGCTATTGACATGAAAATTCTGTAATTTCCCACAATCAATCACCCACAGCTTTGCTAGTTAAACAGTTGCGGAATCTTTTCACCTTTTCTCACTCTTCACATCAAAATTATGATGGTGGCAGCAATGGTGTGTGTGTGTGTGGAATTGTTTTTTTAATAAAATAAAAAAAAAAAATATATATATATATATATGCTCCAGCATACCCGTGACCCTAGTGAGGATAAGCAGTATAGGAAATTAATGGATGGATTTTGTTGGGCCTGTTTAGTGCTTCTTTAAGATGAGAACATTAAAAACTTACCTCCCACAAAAAAAGGCAGACAATTTTCTCACTTTGCTCCTTTAAGTTCATTCTAAGAATGATGTCACAGCTGTAATGTGGATTCATCGGAACTAGTTAATTTTGTCCTTCTTTAGAGGACAAAACTACCGAAGACTAAGAGGGTGAAATGCAATATTGGGGACACTAAAAATAAATGAAAATCTGTCACGATTCTGTGGTGCTGATGAAAAAAGATGAAGACCCCAGCACAGGGAAACAGGGAAGCAAGGCAGAATGTATCTCAACAAAATGATTTATTTGATAAAAACAAAAAAAGCCAAACAAGGAACACGGAAAACATATCTGCATAACTAAATTAACAATGCCCCAAAAATCCAGATACAAAGTAACAAAGAAACACAAGGAAACAAAACACTCACCACAATTGGGAATATGATTAAACTTGACTTGCAGAAATAACAATGATCTGACACGGACTCAACAAACCCAGGGAACTAAATATAGACAAATTGACGAAACAACGAGGCACACCTGGACAAGTCAAGAGTGGCTGGAGGGAGTGATTGGTTGACACAAGGTAGAGGGCTGATGAGAACAGGTGCAGACGAAAACCTAACAAGCAGACACGACAAGAAAAAAACTCAATCTAATCCAAAACCAAATCGACAAAAAACAGATCATGACAAAACCACAGTTTTCCATTTATATATTTGTATTTTCAGACAAATATAACCAGTAATGAATGTGCATTTCCAGTTATTTATATGCAAATATGGCTCTTTAATGAGGTAATAGGTTTAATTTATTGATTTTAAAATAGGTTTATTAGCGATTTTGTGTTGCATTCTTCATTAAAACTATTAATCATTTGAACTGTCTTGCACCTGTTTTTTGAGTTCTGCATTTGGGTTCAGATCTACAGGGTGATTGAAAAGTAACTCCCTATTTTAAAGTACTTATAATTTATTCACGTTGTAATATTTTCTCAATTATTTTGTGTATGTTCCATGATTAAAGGAGCAAGTCTTTTCTACCAACCCAACGACATTGGAAGAACATGAAGGGCGAATACGAGAAGTTATGTCTTCCATCCCACAAGAGTTCCATGTGAAATCAGTTAATGCGGTTCCCAGGCAGCTTGAGAAACTGGTGGCTAATGCTGGCGCCCATATTGAATTTTAAATAAAATTCCATGCAATACACTTTCTTCTCATGTTCATTTCTTGTAGGAATTATAGTTCAGAAATAAATTACAAGTATTTAAAAATAGTGAGCTACTTTTCAATCACCCTATAGTTTGGATGTTTGAGTTTCATGATCATTTTGAGGAATCGCCTTGAAAGAGGGGACGTCAGGTCCTGTTTATCGTTGCTTGTAGCTTTAATGAAATATATGAAATAACAGCATAACAATTTAGGTCTTCCTAAATGTTCTTTTCCATTTTTTTGAATATTTTTCTGCTGTATCAAAGTGGTTCAATTTGACGATTAGAAGTTGGAGGGTTAAAACATGCCCAAATGCGGCACAAAAGTGTGGTTCACAGCACAAATGCCTTTCGTTAGTGCACAAGACCAACCCCTAAGATGGAGTCCAATATTTTATTCCTTTATTTAGTGTCAGTTATTGCCTTTTTGTACCTTTAAAGGCCCATTTAGAGGCAAAGTAAGGCACAAGAATAGTAGCGTGTGAGCCCTAGAGGGCATGGGGGAAGATCCGTCCTTCATTGGAGCAACGCAATGCTCTTTTGAAAACACAGAGACCAGACAAGAAGAGAGCTAAAATTAAGAAAAAAAAAAAAAGCTCTGTGAGAGAAATACGATCATAAAATCCATTTTTGAAGAGTGATTCACACAGAGTTACCAGAGTGCAAACGTAGGGCTTGGAAATGAGCTGGAACAGGTGAGATTTAAGGGCAGAATAAAAAGGGGTTGTGTGTTTGTAATTACAAGCACCTGACCAAGAACATTACAGCAGTACACACACATTCACACGCACATACACTAGCTCTCAGGTTTGCTCACACACAAGCGTACACACACACACACACGAGGCACAAACACACGCTCATACAGTTGCACTCACAAGCATTTGCACTTGAGCACTGTCACTCTCATACACACACAAACTCGCTCTCTCGCTCTCTCTCTCTCTCTCTCTCTCTCTCTCTCTCATATTGATGCACACTCGCATGCTACCAAAATGTTCTCCATCCTTATTTTATTAGCCTCATTGTAAAAAAAAATAAAAGTCATTTTAAAGCACTTAAGTAGTTTGTCTGTATAAACAAGTGGCAGTCTATGAATTTCATGGCTTGAATCTAGCGTGGAATTCGGGTATGGTTTCATTGACTTCTGCGTCCAATCGAATCAATATGCTGGCACTGAAACCTTCAACAATACTGAGCCTGTAGTCTAAAGAAAAAACTGTAAATTAATGGCATCCATTTCTTTTTCTTTCTTTTTACAGTGCATTTACTGTAATTAGATTTAAAGTGTCGTAACATATTTTGTATTCCCACATTGTCTTGTCTTGGAGCTTGCATGTTCTCCCCGTGCCTGTGTGGGTTTTCTCAGGGTACTCCGGTTTCCTCTCACATCCCCAAAAAAACATGCATGGTAGGTTAATTGAAGACTCTAAATTGCCCGTAGGTGTGAATGTGAGTGTGAATGGTTTTTTGTTTATATGTGCCCTGCAATTGGCTGGCGACCAGTTCAGGCTGTACCCTTCCTCTCGTCCGAAGATAGCTGGGATAGGCTCCAGCACGCCCGCGACCCTACTGAGGATAAGCGGTACAGAAAATGGATGTATGGAAAAACTTGAATAACAAGGGCCACCTCTTAGCTGTCAGATGCTGCCGGTGTGTCGAATGGATGCGCCAAAACCAAAGTGATCTGACAACCAAGTTCTCTTCTGACTTTCGGCATCTCCTTACACTGGCATGCCATCTCCCTTGTGATTTTAATTGACTGCTTTGTAAAACAGATTATATGCTGAGAGTCTGTCGTAGTATAGGAATCAAACATACTGAGGGGGTGATAGCTTATTCGCTGTAAAATCACGTTAGGAGGCTCAACTTAAAAATTGAATGTTTATTGACTGTTGACTAAAATCATAAAAACAAGCACACGTCAACTTACCCTCGTTGGTGACGTAATGTCACAGCCGAACACGACACCTGACGACAGCAGGATGGTAGGAGGAGTTACCCATCAAGCCATGTTGTCTGTGGGGAAAGTTTACAAAACTATCCCTCGTAAAATGCGCACTACAGAGTCGGGTGGTGATGTTGATGTTCTGCTCGCCATCTGCGTGTCTTCAAAAAGTCAATCCATCGCTTTTTTATTTCCTCATTTTTTTGTGAGCAAAAACGTCACCAACCTGTTCTGTTAATTGAAGCATCCACCAAAGATGCATTTTTGGGGTGTAGCCGTCATTAGCTTGCTAACTGCACGCTGGAGAGGTAAATGGGCCGTGTTATGAATGTGAAGCACAGCTAACACACAACTGAGCAGTATAGCCAAACCAAACGACATCACTTTGTACTTGTATAGTGGGGGAGGGAACTTATACGCCCCAGCCCCGTGACGTCACTGGGCTGTGTATTAGCCCCACCCACAAAATCAGGACAATTGAAACGGTGCAAAAGATGCTTCAGCTATAGCTCAACAAGTCAGCACTATATTGTTTGGCCTTTGCATATGTTTTCAGCACTTCAAACATATTTAATGTTTGTCCAAACAAAACAGATTTTTGCTTAGTGCCACTTTAACAGTACATTACAGTATTATGGATTCCAGTACGTTACCCAAATTTAACAATGAGTGTTAGTAATTTATTTTAACAGTATGTTATGGTATTTTGGATTACAGTACACAATAGTATGACACTGTACCTGTGGGGTATGGTAATTGTACAGTATATGTAAGTATGTTACTGTTTCTTCATAGTGTAATAAAAAAAAAATCATCCTGTCATTGTCATGAACACAAGCACACTAAATTATTCATCTGCATTTACCCGTCACAGTTGTAAATATAGCAAACACTTTTCGTGTTGGCACACGCTGGAGTAGTGGGCTGCTTAAGCACGCAGGTTATTGGTGTCTTGCTCAAGGACACTACAGCTGTGGGTACAGGAATTTTGGGGGTGGATGGTCCATTGCTGTATGATCTCAAGCTCTGTCAAACTAATGTTTTTTTTGCTCACATTCTTCTGCCAGTCGAGGTCCCCGCAGTGGCAGGTGACGAGCGTAACCACTTGGCAATGGCTGCCCATCTATAAAAGCTGCTGTTTTTGCTTTAAATTCCTAAAAATCCCACAAATTAAAATGCTGCAGGGCTTCTTATTTGAGACTGAATGGCATATCAATCTGCACCAGCCCATACATGTTCATCATGACAGCCAGTTAATATTGAAAAGCCCCGTTGTAGTTCTTCTCTTTGGAAGGACGAGGAGGTTTTGCTGTCCAAAGTCAAGACAGTCACGCCTTCTCAATCAATAATGAGTAACGTAATTGGTTTGACTATTTACGACTTGTTATTTGTTATGACTCTGGCTCAGTTGGTAGAACCCTTGACCAAAGCATCAGTAGTTCAAATCTCGGCTCTGACTATCTACTGGTAATGTGTCCTTGGGCAAAACACTGAAGCCTAACTTGCCTCATTGTAAATGAGAAACCCATCTTTTGGTTGCCTTATCTGGTTGAAAAAATAAGTTATTACAATATAATTTGAAATTACAGTTTGTTAATGTTACATGGAAAATATGACTATTTAAACTTATTTTACACTTAATTACAAAATACAGTAAAATACTGTTGTAATCCACCCTTAATTTACAGCTATTCATAAAAAAATGCTGTTTTATGATGTTAAATTAGAGTTATTTACTGTGATTGATAAATGACTAATTTAACTGATAATTTACCTGCAATGGATGATTATGTAACAGTATTTGGACAATTATTATAAAATATAGTAACATAGCGTTGTAAATTCACCATAAATTAACAGCAATTCATTAGAGTGTGTCTCTCACACTCATTTAGTAGTTCACACAATAAAATCATGTGAGTCGACCATAAAAAGGCACCAATTGGCCGTAATGTCATTTGCTGGCTTTTTATTGGACAACATAGATGTAAATCATTATAGCAGGAGATGGGATTGGTCAGATGTGACTCGGTATGTGCACATGCTCAGCACACCGCTAGAATCCATCTTAATTATTAAAAAGAATCAGTATTGGCGATAGTGGCTCTGTATTTACTTGGGATCAATATAAAATCTTGCAGTATTACACTCCACTGAAATTGAAAAATTGAATTTTAACAATAGTTTGTCAGGTTCAGAGGGAGCTTCATTGTTTCTTTACCATCTCAACAAACTCAAGGTTGTCAACAACTGCCGCAAAACCACACAAAGAAACAAGCACGATTGTGTCTTCATGATGATGCACATTCAAACCTCTTATCAGGTCATTGTTTAGAAATGACACTCACCTGTCATCATAACACAAGCTTCTTATGACCATCTGATCGAAAAAGTATATAGATAGTAACATCCTGCTTCCAAAACCCCCTTCTAAACCAATAATCCAGCCTCCTCCCTGTTGAGTCCGCTTCCTTCCTTTTTTCCCACGGATCGCTACATCTCACACGTCGGTATTCGTGCAGCCCGATCATCATCGGAGACCTATCAGAGCGAGGTGGTGGGTAGAGTGAGAAAAGCTAGAAGAGAAAGAGTGTCAAGCCAGGCCCCGGCACACTCAGCAGACAAAAGGAGGGATTGCACATTACCATTCTGCAACAGTGTGCTTTCGCCTACTTCAAAAGCTTTATTACAACATCCCATTAGCATTCACTCTGTTTGCGGCCAGTGGGCACCATCTGCATGCAAAATGAGAGCAACATTTACTGCCAGGATCACAAAGAATTTACACTTCTAAGGTGGAAATTAACAAACACACTATACTCTATAGCTAATATGTTTACACTTTACGTGTATTTAACATCTTAGCTATAGTGAATCTTTTGGTATTCATCAGACATCTTGATTTTGCACTTATCTTTTTTTATTAAAAAATGAATACAATTATGTTGTCAATAGAAGCTGTCCATCACTGGTAATTATTATTATCCATCTATCCATTTTCTGAGCCGCTTCTCCTCACTAGGGTCGCGGGCGTGCTGGAGCCTATCCCAGCTAAAAATTAAATGTGACATTATTTTTGTTTTTATGCTGTCTGTTGGAACTGCCTTTAATTAATGTATTACTGTGTTTACAATTAATTTAATACAAATGTATTAAATTAAGATTGTAATTATTAATCCAAATATATACAAAAATAAATTAAATAAAACTACTATTAAATAAAATGTATGAATAATTTAAATGTATTAATTTTAATAAAATATTGTAGTATTAATTTAAAATAAAAGTATTATTTATATAAAATGTATATATTATTCATTAAAATATATACCCATTTTAGTTGTAATTAATTAACTAATTATTATTCAAAGATTATCATTAATGAAAAACATTTATTTGATCTTTTTTTATCTTCATATGTCTGTTGTCAGCTGCTTGTCATTTGATGTATTAGACTTCTTTAACAAGTAATAATTGGAAAAAAGTTATTCTAAGGTAACCAATTCAGTTAAAGTGTAAGCAAAAATGTTATTTAAATGCACACTCTCTACACTTTAGTGTAAAAAAAGGGTTTAGAATACAAAACATTACGTATTAATTACTTCAATTTTAGGCATTTGGGCAGTTTATATTTCATAGATTTGACCAAACGGTTGGTGTACGTAACAGTGTTGCACTAGCACAGCGACAATTTCACCGTCAGGGTGACATCGTGTGAGACCATCCGCTAACGCTTTGTCTCCTCTAAAACATCTTGCAGCCTCTGCTCATACACTACATGGACACAAATGTAAGAAAATGCGGATTTGGAAATTCAGTCACTCTTCCAGTAAGACTTATCCAAGCATTCAGTTAATGACCTTCCTTAGTGCATCCAAGCACTGATTTATGGATTGGATGGAACATAGAGGGACTTCTCCCAAAACTGTTCCCACAACGGTGGAAGCATACAATTGTCCAAAAATATCCACAAATGTCTTCATAAGATGAACAATTAAGATCAAGGTTATTTAATACAAGCAATCATTTATGGACCTTACTTGATGCATCCAAGCACTAATTCATAGATTTATGGACAGGGAGTGTTGAGGAAATATCCCGTGAAAGACTCCCAAAGCTCGTTAGTGTGGCAAAACAGACAACCTGCTTGCTTGACCCTCTTCGTGGGAAACCCGTTAAAGAGCTGTTTTTAGTCTAAGGAACTTCAATCTTAAATATTATAAATGTATCACTCCTCGGGCGTTGTACATGCAGCTTTCAAGACAGCCTTTATTTCGACCCTTACTCAAAAGACCCAACCTCGACCTTGAGAGTCTTTGCAACACCTCATCAATTCTATTATTACTCAAACTCAGCGCTGCCTTTGATAGCATTGATCACAATATATTTCTAGATTTGTTCAAAACGTGTATCGGTATTACAGGCTCAGCACTTCCTTGGTTTAGATCCTATCTCTCAGATAGGACGCACCGTGTAATTCATGGTAATGTGACCTCTGAATATTACAATGGAATTTGCGGAGTGCCGCAGGGATCGTTACTCAGCCCTCTTTTTTCAGTATTTATATGTGGCCGCTTGCAATTTAATAAGCAAATATGATTAGCTTTCACTGTTATGATGATGATACTCAGCTATACATGCTATTAAAACTAACTAGCCCACGTGATTGCTCTAATCTGGAGTCTTGTCTCGCGGGGATTAAACAGTGGATGGATGTCCTGTAACTTTTTGCTCCTTATAGATATAATCCACAATTTCTGGCAGCCCCTAACACTAGAATTCAGCATGACAACAAAGCCTTCGTCACTTCGATATGACGTAGGCTAAATGCTTGTCCGACCTCCTCCTCCTCCTCCTTCCAACCCCGCATGCTTTCTTCTTTCTCCATGGTTCAATCTACCTCCACGCTGTCAATATACAGTCGGTACGGAAAGTATTCAGACCCCCTTAAATTTTTCACTCTTTGTTATATTGCAGCCATTTGCTAAAATAATTTAAGTTCATTATTTGCCTCATTAATGTACACAAAAAATCCTTTATTGACAGAAAAAAAATGGAAATGTTGAAATTTTTGCTTATTTATTAAAAAAGAAAAACTGAACTGTCACACAGCCATAAGTATTCAGACCCTTTGCTGTGACACTCATATATTTAACTCGGGTGCTGTCCATTTCTTCTGATCATCCTTGAGATGGTTCAACAGCTTCATTGATCATACTGATTGGACTTGATTAGGAAATCCACACACCCGTCTTTATAAGACCTTACAGCTCACAGTGCATGTCAGAGCAAAGGAGAATCATGTGGTCAAAGGAAATACCTAAAACGTTCAGAGACAGAATTGTGGCAAGGCACAGATCTGGCCAAGGTTATAATTTTTTTTTTTTGCTGCACGTAAGGTTCCTAAGAGCACAGTGCCCTCCATAATCCTTAAATGGAAGACATTTGGGATGACCAGAACCCTTCCTAGAGCTGGCCGTATGGCCAAACTGAGCAATCGGGGGAGAAGAGCCTAGGTGAGAGAGGTCAAGAAGAACCCAAAGATCACTGTGGCTGAGCTCCAGAGATGCAGTCGGGAGATGGGAGGAAGTTCTAGAAAAGTTCACACGCTACTGCAGCCCTCCACCAGTCGGGGCTTTATGGCAGAGTGGCCCGACGGAAGCCTATCCTCAGAGCAAGACACATTGAGTTTGCTAAAAAATGCCTGAAGGATTCCAGGATGGTGAGAAATAAGATTCGCTGATCTGATGAGAGAAAGATAAAACTTTTGGCCTCAATTCTAAGCGGTATTCATGGATAAAACTAGGCACTACTCATCAACTCTCCAATACAGTCCCAACAGTGAAGCATGGTGGTTGCAGCATCATGCTGTGGGGGTGTTTTTCAGCTGCAGGGACAGGACGAAGTTGCAATTGAAGGAAAGATGAATGCGGCCAATTACAGGGATATCCTGGACGGAAAGACCTTCTCCAGAGTCCTCAGGACTTCAGACTGGGCCCAAGGTTCACCTTCCAACAAGACAATGACTCTAAGCACACAGCTTAAATAACAAAGGAGTGGCTTCAGAACAACTCCATGGCTATTCTTGATTGGCCCAGCCAGAGCCCTGACTTAAACCCAACTGAGCATCTCTGTAGAGACCTGAAAATGGCTGTCCACCAACGTTCACCATCCAACCTGACAGAACTGGGGAGGATCTGCAAGGAGGAATGGCAGAGGATCCCCAAATCCAGGTGTGAAAAACATTGCATCATTCACAAAAAGACTCATGGCTGTATTAGCTCAAAAGGGTGCTTCTAGTTGATACTGAGCAAAGGGTCGAAATACTTATGGCTGTGTGATATTTCAGTTTTCTTTTTTAATAAATCTGCAAATATTTCAACAATTCCATTTTTTTCTGTCAATATGGGGTGCTGTGTGTACATTATTCATCCATCCATATTCTGTGCTGCTTTATCCTCACAAGAGTCGCGGCCATGCTGGAGCCTATCCCAGCTATCTTTGGGCGAGATGCGGGGTACACCCTGAACTGGTCGCCAACCAATTGCAGGGCACACATAAACAAACAACAATTCGCGCGCACATTCCCACAAGTGCAATTTAGAGTCTTCAACCAACCTACCATGCATGTTTTTGGGATGTGGGAGGAAACCGGAGTGCCCGGAGAAAACCCACACAGGCACGGAGAGATCATGCAAACTCCACACAGGTGGGGCCGGGATTTGAACCCCGGTCCTCAGAACTCTGAGGTGGATGTGCTAACCAGTCGACTGCCGTGTGTACATTAATGGGAAAAAAAACAACTTAAATGATTTGAGCGAATGGCTGCAATATAACAAAGAGTGAACAATTTAAGGGGATCTGATTACTTTCTGTACCCACTGTATGGGCCTGCTCGTTCGTAGGTAAAATACGTAATTTCTGGTGTCATTTGAGAGCGCCACCAAGTGATCCAGTGTGGGAATGTATAGGATAGTCACTATCCATCCATCCATCCATTTTCTGAGCCACTTCTCCTCACTAGGGTCGCGGGCGTGCTGGAGCCTATCCCAGCTATCATCGGGCAGGAGGCGGGGTACACCCTGAACCGGTTGCCAGCCAATCGCAGGGCACATACAAACAAACAACCAGTCGCACTCAGTTGTGTGTTAGCTGTGCTTCGCATTCATAACAAGGCCCATTTACCACTCCAGCGTGCAGTTAGCAAGCTAATGACGGCTACACCCCAACAGCTTGGTGACGTTTTTGCTCATAAAAAAATGAGGAAATAAAAAAGCGATGGATCGACTTTTTGAAGACACGCAGATGGCGAGCAGAACATCAACATCACCACCCGACTCTGTAGTACGCATTTTACGAGGGATAGTTTTGTAAACTTTCCCCACAGACAACATGGCTTGATGGGTAACTCCTCCTACCATCCTGCTGTCGTCAGGTGTCGTGTTCGGCTGTGACATTACGTCACCAACGAGGGTAAATTGACGTGTGCTTATTTTTATGATTTTAGTCAACAGTCAAACATTCAATTTTTAAGTTGAGCCTCCTAACGTGATTTTACAGCGAATAAGCTATCACCCCCTCAGTATGTTTGATTCCTAGACTACGACAGACTTTCAGCATATAATCTGTTTTACAAAGCAGTCAATTAAAATCACAAGGGAGATGGCATGCCAGTGTAAGGAGATGCCGAAAGTCAGAAGAGAACTTGGTTGTCAGATCACTTTGGTTTTGGCGCATCCATTCGACACACCGGCAGCAACTGACAGCTAAGAGGTGGCCCTTGTTATTAAAGTTTTTCCATACATCCATTTTCTGTACCGCTTATCCTCAGTAGGGTCGCGGGCGTGCTATCCCAGCTATCTTCGGACGAGAGGCAGGGTAGACCCTGAACTGATCGCCAGCCAATTGCAGGGCACATATAAACAAAAAAACATTCACACTCACATTCACACCTACGGGCAATTTAGAGTCTCCAATTCATGCATGTTTTTGGGATGTGGGAGGAAACCGGAGTGCCCGGAGAAAACCCACGCAGGCAAGGGGAGAACATGCAAACTCCACACAGGCGGGGCCGGGGATTGAACCCCAGACCTCAGAACTGTGAGGCTGACGCTCTAACCAGTCGGCCACCGTGCAGCCAGGATAGTCACTAAATATAAAAAAATAATAATAATATTGAAAAATATTGCAAGATGTGTCAGAAGTTGATAGGCTTTATCAGCATTTTGTCATCTACTCTTGTAGTGGGTCCATCCATCCATCCATTTTCAACACCACTTATCCTGGTTAGGGTCACAGGACACTGGAGCCTATCCCAGCTGACTTCGGGCGATAGGCGGACTACACCCTGAACTGGTCGCCAGTCAGTCGCAGGGCACATATAAACACGGACAACCATTCGCACTCTCATTCACACCGTCACTGAGTGGGAACTGAACCCACGCTGCCTGCACCAAAGTCAGGCGAGTGTACCACTACACCATCAGTGTCTTGTAGTGGGTTGGGTGAAAATTACTTTTTTTTTCAACAAAAAATATTTGGAGATTATAGCTTTAACCTTGAGAAAACTGAGCTGTTGATTATTGTCCCTGCTTAAACCACTTGTTTAAGGACACCACTCTAAGTTTTGACAAAAGCACCATTACCCAAAGTGAGTCAGCTAAAAACCTTGGCATTATATTTGACTCAGCTCTCCCCTTTCAGAATCAAAATCAGAATCAGAATTATCTTTATTTGCCAAGTATGTCCAAAACACACAAGGAATTTGTCTCCGGTAGTTGGAGCCGCTCTAGTACAACAGACAGTCAATTTACAGAACACTTTAGAGACATAAAGACATTGACAAAAAAAAATTGTGCAAAAAGATGCAGAGTCCTCGAGCACTTAGAGCAGTTCGAATGACTAATATTGCAATAGTCCGGTGCAATGACCATTGTGCAAAGGGCGCTGAGACTTCAAGGAGTGTATGCGGTTTAAAGTGACGAGTAGTGCGATAATCTGGGACAATGTTGGTTGTGCAAATGTTACAGATACTCCTCAATCAGGGTGCAAATGGAGCAGATGCTACTCTGGCATGAGTGGCCAGTATATGCAAATAGTGCAGCATGGCGAGACAACTACAGTGAGTGCACGAGTAATACATAATTGGCCCCACAGAAATGTGACAACAAAAAATTGCCATCTTATTGTAATGGAATTATAAGTTAGGTGTTTAAGAAGTTGATCGGAAGAGGGAAGAAGCTGTTGGAATGTCTACTAGTTCTAGTTTGCATTGATCGGTAGCGCCTACCTGAGGGAAGGAGCTGGAAGAGCTGGTGACCTGGGTGCGGAGGGTCCGAGAGGATTTTGCACGCCCTTCAAAAGCACATTAAGAATATTACCAAAACTGCATTTTTAAAAATCTTCACATTATTCATAATATACGGCCAATCCTATCTGCTAGTGACACAGTGATCATAGTCCATGCATTTGTTATGTCACGCCTCAACGATTGTAATGAGCTGCTTTCAGGTCTTCCCATGTCTGGTATTAAAAGCCTGCAGTTAGTACAAAACGCTGCAGCAAGACTTTAGACGAAGATGAGAAAGTTTGACCACATTATCTGATCAATTTGCATTGGCTCTGGTCGACTTGAGATGCAACTTTAAGGTCCTGTTACTTATAAAACATTACACGGGATAGCACCCTCTCGCTGACTTAGTTGTACTGTATGTTCCGTCCCGAAACCTATGCTCGCAAAACGCTGATCTTTTTGGTGACTCCAAGAGCCAGAATGAAGTGTGCAGGCTCACAAGCATTTTCGATTCGGGCTCCATTACTCTGGAATGCCCTACCCGCCGATATCAGATAGAAATAGAAATGTTTAAATCTCGATTTAAGCCTTATTTCTACTCTTTGACATTTAGTAAAAGTACATGTGGGCCTGTTTTACTGCCGCTTGTCCTATCATCTTCCCCCTCATCTCCTGCTCGTAGAGAGGGTTCGGTGACGTTGACCAAATTTGAGGCTGTTGTTGTTTGGGTTCTGCACCGACCAACTGGGACAAGATCTGAGGTGGACCACTTCCCCCAGAGTCATTGCCATGAAGGATTCTGCTCTGACCGACCGGGCCAGGTCTTGAGGCAGAACTACAGGAGGTGTCTACCCTGCAACGTCTTTTCTCTTTAAATGGAGCTCTTATGCCATCTTAATGAACATTGTACAGCATCTTGCCATCGTAATGAACATTGTACAGCACCAGATTATGTGATAAATTGCCTTCTCAACATCCATTGCAGCCTGGTCATCCTGGAAGGGTATCCCCCCATCTGTCAAAACACCCAAATGGTGTTTTGATTTTTCCTTGCCCAATTGGGGGGTTTAGATTAGGGGACGTCGTAAATCTTCTCCAACTGCGGGCCTATGAAGTCCTTTGAGACTGTTATGATTAAGGTTTATACAAATAAACTTTACTTGACCTGACTTGACAGAAAAGGGCTTTCCCCAAAAACTTTCCTGCAAATGTGGAATCATAATTGTCAACAAATGTTGTGAGCAATCAAGATAGGGAATAACATCCTTGCACTCATTTATAGACATTGCTTGGTGCATTCACACTCTCATTTATGTACTAAAATGGGCCTTTCCCAGAAGCCAGGACAATTTCCATTTGACGCGTGTGGACACCCATGGCCCTTTTCCAAGAGCCGTTCCGCAAAGTAGAAAGCATCCCGTTGTCTACGAATGCCTTAAACGATTAAGAACTACGGAATGACATCCAGGCACTCAAGTATGTACCTTGCTTGGTGCACCCACGCACTCATTTAGGAACTGAGATGGACCTTTCCCAAAACTGTTTCCACAAAGTTGGAAGCATACACCTGTCCACCAATGTCTTGATATGATGAACAATATCTTAGTGACTCATTTATTTGACCTTGCTTTGTGCATCCTAGCATCCATTCATTGATTTTTCGACAGGGAAAGGGCATCCCCAAACTTGCCCAAAATTGTCTTTTTAAGGAAAGCACTCATGTAAAGATTTTGCTCATTACATCCGAACACCTATTTCCACCACACATTAAGGTTCGATTGGGTAAGTAAATGAAATAAAAAGGTCTTCACAGTTTCCCTCATCGTGAGTAACTAGGCCATTGTCTGTGGGAGGACACAATGCTGTTGAATTGCACCAGCGTCATTCGTCAGAGCGCACACACATACAGATACACACACAGACACACACACACAGATACACACACACGCACACACAATATTGCATTCATCTTCATCTTAAAGGGGTAACGGCAGAGGTGGATGAATACATCACGATCCTGCTGCATTAAAGCCAAACGAAGCTTTCAGCAAGCACACAAAAGAAGCCTGGAACAATAAATCACCTGCTGAACTTACAAGATGGCACACACACACACAGACGCAAACAAACAAACACACACGCAACATGACGTATAGTATGGATCAATAGGTGTTCTATGCTCCAAATACTGATTGCGCTTCTAAATGGATGTGAGCCAAGAGTCATTATCTCTCACGCCCGTTCAAGTTTTTTACGGGCCCTCAGGTGTATGAATATTCAGGCTAAAGCTGACAAAATTAGCAGCGTGTTTACGAACCGACTACCAAATTTAATGAATTACTCCACGGCCCAAGGGCGTGAGCTAGTGTGTGCCTTTAAACACACCTGGAGTGAAAACAGGGACTAACAAGACAGACAGCGGTCAAAAAGGACTACAAAAATCAACATGCACAGTCGACATGAGATGCATTGCAAACGCTTTAATTAGCGCCACAGGAAATCGATGTTGAGCCCCAAAGCTTGTCATGGACAAATGAGAGGGCCCTGTGGGACATGTGCTAAAATAAATTGAAACATAATTTCTTCCGGGGCACAATTTGCTTGCATTTCAAAACATTTTTCCCACTGGGATTGTATAAAATAGAAATAATCTTAATTTAATCATAGCTCTACTGGCAACAATTTCAGAATTCTTAAGCCACCCAAGGGACATTTTGTGCCGGTAACTTAAAAAAAAAAAAAAAAAAAAAGATTCCAAGCCATTTTGGCTGCGTTGAATGGAGGTGGAATTTTCGACATGATAATGATTAGAAAAAGTTTTGAAGTGTCATCTCTTCCTTAAATTAGTCTAAAATAGCTACTTGAACAAGAATAGACATTTGTTCCTGGTGACAAAAAATGTCCAGTGGGAACCATTCAACATACAATTTTTGATCCCACATTTATCTGAGCATGAACTCATCTTTATATTTGTCCACCAGATGTAACTAGTTTTTTCAGACTCAAAGAATGCAGCAATATCTCACATCTCTGATCGTTTTTTTGCAACGCTGCAAGTGTGTGTCACAAAAATGAATGCTAAATACGGCGTTGTGTATCAAACACCAAGTGATCATCACCTTGCAAAAAAAGAAAAAGAAAAAAGGGACAAGCATTAATCCTCATCATTGTAAACATTTTGACTAATACAGCTACACAAAAACAATAATTTTGATCCAGCATTTATCTTAAACTGATATAATCCTTACTGTTGAGATTTCCATTTGGACTAACGCCTTGTCTTTCTTTATGTTTACATTTGTCCACCAGATGGCACTACTTTTTCTTATTCAAAGCATGCACCAAATACAATTTCAGATTGTCCCTGAAGGCAATACCTGACAGACAGATATATTAGATCAGGATAGATATATAGATACAGTACAACCTAGTTAATAGATTAGAACACTTGTGAGAGTAAACGTTCGGAGTTCAGACTGCCGCTGAAGTCAACGCCCAACTTTTCAACTTTGGATATGGTGATTTAATTAGTAAATAAACTGTGTGGGGAAATGTATGATTTCAAACTGCCTATGAAGGCAACACCTGGCTTTAGATAGTTTTTTACTTACCTATAGCTTGTAAATCAGGTGTGTAGGAATAACAGTGATTTCAGACGGTTCCTGAAGGCAACACCTGAAGGATAGAGAGATATTTCAGTTAGTACTGTATATCAGGAAAGCGAGGAAAGCTATGATTTCAGACTGCCTCTGAAGTAAAACCTGATAGACAGATTGTTTTTTTGTTTTTACTAGATCAGTTGTGTGATGAAATATATTATTTCAGACTGTCCCTGAAGGCAACACCGGACAGATACTGCTCGATAGATAGATAGATAGATAGATAGATAGATAGATAGATAGATAGATAGACAGACACAGACAGATAGCTAATTTGACAGATACAGTAAATAGGCAGATACATTTTAGTTAGTAGATCAGTTGTGTGAGCAAAGCTATGATTTGAGATTATCCCTGAATTTACCTCCCGACATTTGATTCAGTTGATTGATCGATAGCTATAGATAGATATAGGTCGGCCATTCGCACCTGCAACAATTAAAAGCCAGTGACAAAACGGAGAAGCTCTGGCGGCCATTTCACGCTAGCACAGCTTTTTTCACGCCGAGCGTGTTGCTTTCATGACACGCTGGCTGATGTCCACCTTGTGAACCCAAAGTGCAGGTTGCTTGAAAGAGGCAGCAGATGCCATCTATTCCGACATGTATGACGTGACAAGAGAGCGAGTGCATTCCCAACATTATCCATTTGACTGATTTCAACAGGGCAGGAAAAAAAGAGGGTGAAAGCTGTGTTGTAATGAGAAAAGACAGCCCTGTCAAAAGTAAATTGTTTCAACAGGACTGCAAAAAAGAAAAAGGTAATTCAGGTCTGCATACCAACAGCGACGCCGGTCACATTTTGGGTACGGCATTCGTTAAGAGCCACTGTTACAGGCTGTCAGCACTCTGCTCTGTGATCCCGCGCGAGATGTGGCGATTGAACGTGAATTAAAAGTCCTCCTCTTAAAGTTCAAATCTGGAGCTCTTAGCGGGGAGTCTGTGACACTACTGCTGATCCAGCTCTTGGGGATGAGGGCTTGAGAGACTTATACGTTCATTCCACCACCACTTTTTTGTCGTCTATGCGTTTCTTTGAGGGGAATTGGCAGATTATTTGGTCAACCTCGATCGGTTCCACCACAGCTTTGTGATGGCGGAGGGTACAAACCGCCTGACGGAGGGAAATAAATGAATCCGCGTCTCTGAGCATGACACCGAGCTACTTCAGATGTCCACCGTGACCGCTAAGCCCACAACACTGGCTCAATGACAAGTACCGAGAAAATGATTTTCTTCAAAATTTCCTTGGTTTCTTATTGAGCAGCAATAAAAAAAAAATGCACAGCTTGAAACCCTAATTTGAAACACTAACTCTTGTTTCAAAACAATAACACTGGCTTGAAATCTTATTCCTGGTTTGAAACCCCAATTTGAAACTTTCACCTTTGTAAGAAGCCATAGTCCATGCTTCAAACCTTATTTTGAAACCTTAACCTATGTTTCAAATCAATCACCTTGGCATGAAAACCAACTTTGAAAGTATAACCCTGGCTCAAAACCCTAACCCTTTTTTGAGACCTTAATCCTGGATTTGAACCCACATTTGAAGCTCTTGCCCTCGTTTAAAACCCTGACCCTGGCTTACAAATTCCTGGTCACAAACATCAGCACGATAGACATTCTCAGTAGCACCTTCTTCGAAAGTTAAGAATGATTATCTCCTGACAAAAGTTTCATTGGGTAGACATGTCTATCATAGCAGGACACAGAAAAGTCTCAAGGAGTCTTGTACAAAATTTAACATTTTGTAACATTTTGGCTTAGAGCAGTCCGTTTTTTGGCTTAGAGCAGTCCGTTTGGGCGACTTCCAGGCCTTTACAAACTCTTGCGAAGGAATTCATCTAAATCAGCCCCAATCAGAAGTAGTTACTCCAGACGGATGATTCTCAAAGTGTAGTATGGGTACCACTACACGCGGATGAATAACTGCCTAATACAGCTTTTATGTGCAAAATAACTGACTCATTATATATGCCCCCCCCCCCCCCCCTTATATTTAAGCCCAGTATTATTGTTCAAAATGTGCATAATGTTACAATAGTTTACAATTTTATTACATATCCTTTTTAGGAATAAAACATGTCTTGTTTTTGAGGTACACCTGGGCCTACTAGGCTACTGTATTTTAATGTTAGTCATGATGCAGCTACTTGGAGAGTGAAGTATTTTCTTCAGGTGGTATGTGGTGTACAAAGTTTGAAAACCACTGCCCTAGAGGCCATGGCGAAACGATATTGTGAAGCTTTTTAGCCTACATCATCTACTGTGGGCGGACCACGCCCAAGAAGAGTTTGCCCAAGAAGAGTTTGCCCAAGAAGCGCAGATGAACCTTGCGCTCATTATGTTGAGCGAGTATTATTAGGCGGCTTAAATCACATCAACGCACACCATCATATATCTCCATGATGTTACGGCCTCAACTAATGTGCCCACTGAGCATTCGGACACCCTCCAAAGTAACTCACTGGCAATGCGAAAAAATGAGGCCTTGCTGTAAATCTTTTCATTTCTACACTGTCCCTCTCCAAAATGTGCTGCATCAGACTTCTCTGGTGTGTGGATGTTATCACATGTATACGCGTGTATGTGTGTGTGTGTGTGTGTGTGTGTGGATCCCTCATTGCCCCCGCCCCTTACCTTGCCGCCAGTTGGGCTGCGTACTGGACAGCCTTCCAGGAGCCTGCAAAGCGTCTGCATATTCATCTTCATTAGTTGGGGAGGGGCGAGTGGGTCTCTTCTCTAACAAGGAGTAAGCGGTCCAAACAGAACCGGTTCGGGGCGGGGAGTGGGGTGTGTCTCGGAGGGCATGTACGTCCGCCTTGTCAACACGGACGCCAACCCGTTCTGTAACCTGCTGGTTGTCACCCAAAGAACAACATGTGCTGAAGACCCAGAAGGCAGTTTGAATGTGTTAGCAAAAAAAAAAAAAAAAAAAACTATTATGCTCTGCCTCTATGAGGCATATTGAAATATTTGGAAATTCAAGCATGAATGATTTCGCATCTAATCACTTTAATGCAAAACAAACAAACAAACAAACAAAAAACGTATAGGGTAAAAAAAAAAAAAGTTGAAGAAATGTACTCAGATGAACGAATGACACATGGGCTATTAAACATTTCAAGTAAAGTCGTGATGGTCAGTCTTTACAGTTTGTTGTGACTGCAGGTCATCAAAGCACGTTCCTCTGTTGTCTTTGTTGTCTTGGACTTATTTGCAGGAAGCTTCCGAGACCATTTTGGCACCAATAATATTTTGCGATTCCTCTCTTCCCTTGGTGGTGAAGGTTTTTTCTTTTTTCTTTTTTTTTTTTTTTGTTGATAGAAATTGTCTGTGACAAGCACCACTCAAACAAAGCGGGCCAGAACAGGCTTAATACTATTTTTAAATCTCAGAAAAGAGGCAGGGTTTGCAGGAAAAGTGTGACGGGAATAAGGGATGGAGGGTAGGAGGCATGCGCGTGCGTGTGTGTGTTAATGTGTGGGTGTGCGTGCGCATGTGTGTGTGTGTGTGTATTTGTGTGTGTGTTTGTGCCTGAAAGCTTCTTATGACCCAAGTGTTACTCTAATCATAGCTCCACGACAAATAACAGCAGAATGGTGCACAGGGTTTTTTGTGTTCACAATTATATTAACCGTTATGGTCGCATTTATCCCTTTTGAAATTTTAAATGCTACAAAAACATTTGAAAAATGTAATTAATGCATATAGTGCATAATACAGGGTGTTTCAGGTGGGTTCCCCGTTCACCTGGTATTACAACGTGATTACTTGTGGATTAAGGTCAAGGATGAACAAGACTTGTGCAAGTCCACACTTCTCTTTCTGATATTTTGGCTGATTTTCTCCTTTTTTTTTTTTTTTTTTTACTTCCCCTTGCTATTAC
This sequence comes from Phycodurus eques, assembly GCF_024500275.1. Taxonomy (NCBI): domain Eukaryota; kingdom Metazoa; phylum Chordata; class Actinopteri; order Syngnathiformes; family Syngnathidae; genus Phycodurus; species Phycodurus eques. Next base: position 23,078,795 of record NC_084526.1, read on the forward strand.
ACAAAGAAACAGTGTGTTCATCTACAGGTGTGTCTCTAATTAACTCAAATGTTGTCAATAACCCTATCAGAAGCTTTCAAAAAAATCACATCATCATCTGGCTTTTCACAAAATTGTTTAAATGCATAGTAATATTAAAATATTTAAACGTCTGACAAAATTCTCTCATTATTATTACATTATTTCATTAATCCTAATTGGCCTAAAACAGGAAACGTTAAGTCTAATTTTATGTCAGACAGTGAGAAAAAAGGCAATTCTTTTTATACAGTGCATGTAAACATCTGGTTTCACCTGTATCTCAAAATTACTTTTCCTCGATAGACGTATGAGATGTAGTCGATAGACTTCGATAGATTGCGTTCGTCCATGTTTTGACAGACAATATGAATAGCCAATAATCATGAAAGCTGCTCCGCACTGAGCCAATCATGTGTCGTGAATAGGACCATGCCAAGTTAGGTTGACACACACACCACATTAGCAGACATAATGTTTGTCCTGTTGCAGCCATGTACCTTAGCAGTAGGAGTGCGCTCAAATAAAGGAAAAATAGTGTTCCATCGGAAAAAAAAACAATGGGAGACACAGCCAAAGGCTCAATGAATGACATCGTTGACAAGAAAGGCCCAAAAAGTTCAGCAATGTGCAGTTAATTTGTATTGTAAAGTCTGACAAGAAACAGTCAAATTATGTTCACACAAAGACAGGAAATGGCACCAATCCTTTTTACCACATGGAACAGTGCCACCTGCTACCGCACGATCAATGCAACACTCTTTTTTACAATCCCAAATCGCCCCCCCCGTGTCCCTGAAAACAAAACAAACAAAAAATTGAATCGCAAGAGACATGCTGTAAATTGGAATTGGAAAATGTGTAAGCTTTTGCATGGTCTCTTTACACGTTTATTAATATGTATGTTTTTATTTCTCTGCCGAAGTTGGTTAATGTTCCATGTCATGTTGAACCTTTGACAGAAAATAAATAAATGAATAGTTTAAGAGTACCATGGAACATTTAAGAAAAAAAAATTGACTTATTTCATATTATATATAGATATCGACTGATGTGAAAAACAATTATGGCGATATAATTTTTTCCCCCCATATTGCCTAGACCTGATGTGTTTATGTGAAACTGGTCCAGGGTGCAAAAAATATTGGAGACCGCTGCCCTAGAGAAGTGCGCCAAATCAATTTTTGTTTCGTCTCATGTTTAAACATAAAAAATAAATGAGATTTTTATGCTCCTCTAGCTCCTTGGGCGCTGCTTGAGTCAAAATATCTAATATACCTTGTCAATTATAAATAAATAAAATTAATGTACAATAAAAAGAAAAGAAAAACAATATTAACAGTGGTCAATTTGACCCACCACATAACAGGATGGTTAAAAAGTCTCATCAACATGTACATACAACATGCAATGGTTCATTTCTCAAATTTGTAACTGCAAGTTGAGTTGACCTCAAAGTATTTTTTTTTCTTCCTTTGGTACACCAAAAGTGTCCATGGGTAAATTTGACCTGCTGCAATTTTAACCCTCAAAATAAATGAGACAATTTTGCCTACATTTAGCCCCTTGTCAATATGCCGTATACATACATTAAAAAAAGGAAGGTTAGGAAAGTTTCCTTGCAACAAAGTTCATTAATTTCTTACCCCGCCACTGATGAAACACTGCTAAATCCCAGAAATAGTTTTTATCCTGGTGCGCCACAACTTTCAACACTTGACTCTAAGGCGCCTTAGCCTTCCCAGAGCACAGCGAGCGTTCCGAGTCCTACAAGACGGCATCCTAAGAAGTCCTGCAGGATTAGCCAGATTATTGAATCACGGCTTTAGATAATAACATCGGTTACAGTTTACTTTCGAGCGCAGATGCAGAAAAAAAGGGTGGGAGCAATATGGCGGCCCGGTAATAATGGAGACGGTAGGGGCGGCCGATGAAATTTGAACAGCTGTCAAACGTGACGAGCGTGTGACACCGCTGCCCGCTGGGGCGACACGGGCCCTCACTTTTGCCCGTGAGAGGTCAGCCTCTGGGTCATTGCCACGTTGGCGGTGAGAGGTCACGCTGTCGGTGAAGCACCTCACGCTCGCCTCCAAAAGCGTGAGTGAAGACGATGTTTAGAAGGACAACTGAGATTACATCACAGTGCTGTTTTCCTCTTTAAAAACACGTAAGTAATTGCGGTGCTTTTCGGGGGGCTGGAAAGGATTAATGGCCTTTTACTGAATTTCAATGGGGACTTTTGACTCTTTCCACTCCGAATGAATTCGCCATTTTACCAAAAACCATGAAAAAATAGTACAGCACGTTATTGCTTGACTGTGTCAAGTTATATATATTTACTTGCAATTGTTCAGCAAAAATAGTGATTGATTTATGACTTCTCAACTTTGCGTCGAAACACATGAATGCTCTTTTGAAAATTTTCATTCCTGTTCAAAATGCTAAATTGTCTAGAGCTCTCAAATGGAAAGTGTCCGCGTTAAAATTAGAAATAGCATTGTTAAGCACTGTACTGTATCTGCGATAAAAAAAAAAATAGGCAGTGATGGATGCTAAGTTGCATTATGTGTTACACACACAGTATATATTTGATGTTGCACATTTCCCCCACTTTATGTTTACATAGTTAATAAGATGAAGGCACTTTAGTGCCAGCAGACTCTAAGGATGAATGTGCCCGGTTATTGGTGTAAGCATCTTGATATTAGCATCCAGTGTGCGGCTAAAAAGAAACTGTCGGCGTCTGTGCGTGGTCCATTAAGGATATTGTTGCGCTTTGTAGTGTCTAATAACATCCCCTGCAGAGAATCGCCTGACACTGGGCCCCTCCATTGTTGGTTGGAGAGGAGGAGAATGTCAGGTATCCTTTAAGCCGTTTGGACTTTGCCGTGATGGATATTGGCAAACAGCTTGCCTCTGTGAGTAAGGATAACCTTCCATTTGATCAATCTTGCACCCCGTCTCTAAGACTATACCGTCCAATAAATCAATAGCCTCGATGCGTGTTTGTCCTGATGCTTTTCTATTCCACCTCCGTCTCTTTTCCTCTCTCCGCTACTTTCATGATCTCTTTTTAACCCTTAAATGTCCTCACACATAATTGTATTCCCCTTTAAATTAGCACTTTAGCCTAAATTATCCAAGGTTAAATATTCATTACATTTCCTGAGATGTTAACCCCTTAAATGCAAGTCATATGTTTAAATAAATCAAGTTTTACTGAAGAAATAAAAACTAAAAATAGTTTTAAGTGCCATTGTTTGGCCTTCAGATGTATGAGAGGTTTCATCTATGTTATGTTTAATGCAAGTGCTTTTCTTTTGCCGTTTCTTTATGATAACCATCATCTTGAAGAAAATGATATAAATAATACTACTAGAAGTAGTCCACAAAGTCTGGAACACGAGCACAACAAATTATACATGTAATAATTAATCATGATAATAAATGTTCTCACTCCTCTGGTCATTTATTCCAGTGATTTCCAACCTTTATGGAGCCAAGGCATGTATTTTACAATTGAAAAATCTCACGGCACACCAACAAACAAAAATGTCACAAAAAGTGGATACATTAATTACTGTATGTACGTCCTTTCCCACGGCACACCTGAAAAGTGCTCACGGCACACTAACGTGCCTCGGCACACTGGTTGGGAATCATTGATTTATTCGTAACTGTCATCTTGCACAATATAAATAATTACAACTAATAGAAATACTCAACAAAGTCTGGAATGGAAACACAAAAAAATGGTAGGTGTCAAAGTCAATAATAGCAATCGATACTATCACTCCTGAGGCGGCACGGTGACCGACTGGTTAGAGCATCTGCCTCACAGTTCTGAGGACTGGGGTTCAAATCCCAGCCCCGCCTGTGTGGAGTTTGTATGTTCTCCCCGTGCCTCCGGTTTCCTCCCACATCCCAAAAACATGCGTGGTTGGTTGATTGACGACTCTAAATTGCCCATAGGTGTGAATGGTTGTTTGTTTCTATGTGCCCTGTGATTGGCTGGCGACCAGTCCAGCGTGCACCCCACCTTTCGCCGAGATAGCTGGGATAGGCTCAAGCACGCCCACGACCCTAGTGAAGATAAGCGGTACAGACAATTGATGGATACTATCACTCCTCTCGCTTATTAATCATGATAACCTGATGATAACCTAACCCATGCACAATAGAAATGAACAGCGTGACATGGACTAATCCAGAGTTAAACCACCCCAGGGCACATTTGGTTACATGGGCTTGCGTGACGCACAATCAATGCGACGGCTTCTCTTGCATAGTTATCCAAGGTAACTGCTACCTTGCACAATAGAAATAAAAATGACTAGAAGTAATAAAAAAGTCCAGTCATGTTTCTAAGGCAGCACAAGAAATTGTTGCATGCATCATAATAAATGATACATAATATTATCACTCTTCTCATCAGTTATTCTTGATAAACACTACCTTGCACAACGGAAATCAACTGAATAACTACAAACAATCCACAAGCAAAGAGTCCATGGCATGCTTGGTCACGCACATACGGACGAACAATGGAGACATGTCTTAAAATTACTGAAAAGCAGCCGCTCCTCTCACCAGTTTTTCATCATAACTGCTGACTTGCATATTAGAAATATACTGAATGACAGCTAAACAAGGCCATAGCACACACAGAGTAGACATGTTACAGAATTGCTCTAATGCGATTGCTCCTCTTGTTGGTTGTTCTTGAAAACGCCAACCTTGTACATTTGAAATAATCACGACAGGAAGTAATCCACAAAATTCAGGAATGTTTCTGAGGGAATACCACAATGTCGCTTTGTGTAATTTAGATTGAATTAGATTCACTGGAGACAGCAATGTAGTCGCGCTAGCTTTGATACCATCCATCCATCCATCCATTTTCTGAGCCCCTTCTCCTCACTAGGATCGCGGGCGTGCTGGAGCCTATCCCAGCTGTCATCGGGCAGGAGGCGGGGTACACCCTGAACTGGTTGCCAGCCAATCGCAGGGCACATACAAACCAACAACCATTCGCACTCACAGTCATGCCTACGGGGAATTCAGAGTCTCCAATTAATGCATGTTTTTGGGATGTGGGAGGAAACCGGAGTGCCCAGAGAAAACCCACACAGGCACGGGGAGAAACAGGCAGGCTACACACAGGCGGGACCGGGGATTGAACCCGGGTCCTCAGAACTGTGAGGCTGACGCTCGAACCAGTCGGCCACCGTGCCGCCCTTTGAGACCATCCAAACACAAAATCTATATCATTGAAAAAGAAGAGAGACCTTTGACACTTGGAAAAAAGAATACACGACAACCTGGAAAGATGATGCAAACAATGTCAACATGTGTCGACGACTTACCAGCCATCTGCGAGCTTGAAAGCAGCGCTGGAACAAGCTGTTACTGTGTGCGATGACATTTCACCGTATGAAGTCATCTGTTACATCATCAGGGCAAAGAAGAACCCATTAACCAAAAAGAAAACAGACGGCACATCATCGTGCACCGAAATCAATGTGTGTACTTAAAAGTATCGCACGAAAAAAAAACAACAGTTTGCGAAGCTGCAGAAGTAACGACTGCTTGGACAGGATGTGTTAGGGCAGAGTCCAGCAAGGGTCGGCAAGACTGTCAACATGGTTTGCCATAGACATACTGTGTATACATCGATACCTCATTGAGCATGTGGGCTCGTTGATGCGATACGTCAGTGTATCCACCATACTGGATGTGGCTGGTCTGCCTAGTAACCTAACGCAAGTGCAGTTGCAGTTCAGAATCGGAATCATAATCATAATCAGAATCATCTTTATTTGCCAGGTATGTCCAAAAAACACTCAAGGAATTTGTCTCCGGTAATTGGAGCTGCTCTAGTACGACAACAGACAGTCAATTGACAGAGAACACGTTTGAGACATAAAGACATTGACAAAAAAAAACAGTCACTGAGCAATAAAGGTTTGATAGTTATCTGGTAATGCCGGTATTTTTTTTTTTTTTTTGACAATTGTTCAAAAAGATGCAGAGTCCTCTAGCACTTAGAGCAGTTCGAATGACTAATATTGCAATAGTCCGGTGCGATGACCATTGTGCAAAGGGCGCCGAGACTTCAAGCGAGTAGTACGACAGTCTGGGACAATGTTGATTGTGCAAATGTTGCAGATACTCCTCAGTCAATGTGCAAATGGAGCAGATGCTACTCTGGCATGAGTGGCCAGTATTGGTCAACAACTGATATGCAAATAGTGCAGCAAGGTGAGACTGTTACAGTGAGTGCATGAGTAATATATAATTGGCCCGACAGAAATGTGACAACAAACTCAAGACAAAAAATTGCCAGCATGTTCCAATGGAATTGTATGTTAGGTGTTTAAGAAGTTGATAGCAAGAGCGAAGAAGCTGTTGGAATGTTTTCTAGTTCTAGTTTGCATTGATCGGTAGCGCCTACCTGAGGGAAGGAGCCGGAAGAGCTCGTGACCGGGATGTTGAGGGTCCGAGAGGATTTTGCAAGCTCTTGTCTTAGTTCTGGCAGCGTGCAAGTCGTCAAGGGTGGGTAGGGGGGTACGGACAATCCTTTCAGCAGTTTTGATTGTCCGTTGCAGTCGGAGTTTGTCCTTTTTTGTAGCAGCACCAAACCAGACTGTGATGGAAGAACACAGGACTGATTCGATGATCGCTGTGTAGAACTGCCTCAGCAGCTCCCGTGGCAGGCCGTGCTTTCTCAGAAGCCGTGGGAAGTACATCCTCTGCTGGGCCTTTTTGAGGACAGAGTTGATGTTGGTCGCCCACTTCAGGTACTGAGAGACTGTAATTCCCAGGAACTTGAAGGTCTCGAAAGTTGACACAAGGCAGCTGGACAGCGTGAGGGGCAGCTGTGGCGAAGGATGCCTCCTGAAGTCCATGATCATCTCTACAGTCTTGAGCGTGTTCAGCTCCAGGTTGTGTCGGCCGCACCATAGCTACAGACGCTCTACTTTCCTGTCGATATGCAAACTCGTCACTGTCCTTGATGAGGCCGATGACAGCGGTGTCATCTGCAAACTTCAGGAGTTTGACAGCCGGGTGCGTTGAGTTGCAGTCGTTCGTGTAGATTCAAGACTGTCACTCAACCACACACTCAATCGGAGAAAATTAGCCGCTGCCACCAGTTTGGTGCTATTTCGTGTAGGGCCCCTAACAGAGAATTTACCCCAAATGAGCGCCAATTGTAACAGATATCCTAGACAGATGGGTGACGCTAAATTGCAAAGCTTTTTTTGTTTGGTTCTCAAACTTTTTACACCAATTACCACCTAAAAAAAATAATTCGCTCTCCAAGTACCACCATCATGACCACCGTTAAAATACAGTAATTGATGCACAGTTTGAACATTGCCACAGCACTTAAATATAAGAGAAGAAAATGCAATTAAATAATTATGAATTACATTAAATAAAACAAATTACCTTTATAAATGTTTGAAAACAAATAGCAATAAGAGCTTAAATCCAAATACATTCTATTACAAGTTAAATACAACTTAACTATAATTAACAAGTGAAATGAACTGGATTTGAAAAACGTTTAAATCACTAACATATGCATAATTTGAACATTTAATTTGGTGATTATTACACGTACCACCAGACGGAGCCTGCATACTACTCGTGGTACTTGTATCACACTGAGAATCACTGGTCCACGCCATCTAATGTGGGCAGAGCATGGTGCCAAAGTTTGAACATTTTGAAAAATATTCTTTATTATTGCTTTAAATAGAGGGGACATTTTCTGAAAAGTGTCTCTCGTCTATTGAAAATGTGTTTCCTGCTTTAGTCCTGTCTTTCTGTTTAAAGTGTGAGGATACCCCCAAAAAGATAACAACAAGCGACAGACGAATTACAACTGCAACACACGTGCCAAAAGAAGACTTGCTTCATTTGAATTAAAATAACAATTTAGCATCACCCATCTGTCACAGATACCTGCTTTTAATTTGGGTGAATTCCCTAGTCACAGTTCGTCGAAGTACAAATCCTGGAATTCGCCCAAAATCGGCTTGAGTCCTTGAGACTTTTTTTGTGTGTCCACCCAATGTCGGTAAAACTGGTGTCAGGGGCATTTTTTTTGACTGTCCAGGGGGTGCGACTGAGGGACTTGCGGGGGTTGTTTTTGGGATCATCAAACCTTTGCCCCCAAGCAGTTTAGTCACCCATCTGTCTGTTATACCTGCTTATGATTAGACTCATTTTGGTGAATTCCCTAGAAAGACCCAAAGTAGGAGCTTGGAATTTCTCCAAAATGGCTGACTTCCTTTTCAATTTCACACATGAGACATTTTTTTGTGGTTCCTACTATGATTGACATTCCCACCGTTTTGTTGTTGTTGTTTTTATTTCTGACACCCAGTTTTGTGTCGCTGGGTGAAACTGATGTCGGAACTATTTTTAAAAACTTTCCAGGGGAAACTACTGAGTGAGTGTCAGGTTCAGGATCCTTAAAATACATTAACCAGGATACACCCACTATCCAAATATTAAGTTTTCAGGCATATGGAGGACTCCGAAACAATTTCATTTGTCTCCTTTCATAATCATTTCCAAGACGGCATTTGCATTGCCTGGTGACATCATAGTTGTGAAAAATATTGCAGCATTCATTTCTTCCACTTTCTCGGGCACTTTCTGAGAAAAATGCAATCTCAAGTTAAGTTATCACCTCCTGTGATGGCTACAATATGGACCGAACTGTTCACTAAAGCGTCTGCTGGCCATTTAAAAGGCAGCAGAACAATAAGCAGCAATACTCAGTGAAGATTTCCCAGGTGGCAGCGCGGCAAATGTAGTTTCCCCCACGGCCTTGGCTGTGTCATGCCTGATGTTTGGCGAGGGTCGCCGGGTGGTCACGGAGATGAAATCATTCCCTTGTAATGAAGTTAAGGTGGTAGAGGAGAGCGATGACAATGTTTTGTTACCAAGCTGTCTCCGTCATCTTTTCCAAAGACTTCAGTCGATATGCTCATTGTACTTCATTGTCGCGCACTGCTCCTCTTTGTATTCGCCGCTTTGCTCCTTCCAAAGTGCCTCCGCCTTTTTAAAAAGCCGTCAGCAAGCAGTGGCGGCGGCAGCAAATTGTTTCAAATGTCAAAATATGCAAATCGCTCATGACCTCGCTCTGGTCATAAAACGCAGCACAAAAAAAGAAAGGTTAAATTGGAACAAAGGATGAGGAGGGTGAGGGAGACGGGTCATGTGACAGGAAGAGGAAAGCTCAGACTTAAAAACTTTTGGCTTTGCTAGTAACGGTGTATAATTCTGTGTAGTAAAGTGACCCTCGCCATTCGTGGGAGTTTGGGACCAAGATCTGCTTTGCATAGAAAAAAAATTTGAATAATAAATGAGACTCTAATGCCCTTAAATATCATTAAAGTTGTCTTTGATAATAGTTTAAACTCTAAATATTCTCCAAACTATGATCCCATAACACTTTGATATTACTTCATACCCATCATTCAAACAATACCCTTAAAAACAAATTATGTGATTTCATAAAAATGCACTGGAAGTGTGAGGGCACTTGATTGTATTTCGCATTTCAATAACCCTTATAAATACCAATTACTACTTCCCTATTAGCCATTTTATTGTATTTTTAAAACTTATTATTCATAGATAACCTCTTTTTTAAAAAAAAAACCACACTGGATTTCGGGTCACATAGACAATGTCATGTTTTTCATTAAAACCCATTAATATACACTACCGTTCAAACCTTTGGGAGTCCTTTTGAAATGTCCTTATTTTTTAAAGAAATCTACCACATTAACAATGTCTACACTGTATTTCCGATGAATGGCTACACTATATTTCTGATGAATTTATTATCTTCCTTAAAGAAAACAGTGCTTTTCTTTGAAAAATATGGACATTTCCATGTGATCCCAAAATTTTGAATAGTAGTGTACAAAGATCCCGTTTGATGCCCGTCCCGTGTCTGAGACGCACAAAAATGAGGAGGGACTCATAAGAAATGGTGAATCTGCATTCACAGACGCACAGCATTGCTTACCCACATAAGCGAATCATTATCCACTAAAAGTACGAGTCTTGTCTTGGTGCTAGCCAATCAAAGGCAGAGGAGGGCATGTTATCGTTCCATAAATACAATGGACATGATACTTTTTCAATCTTTTGATAATTCCTAAATTGTCATTGCTTTGGTAAAACCCGGCATGTTGCTCATGACGCAGCAAGCCACTGGCAGAATGGCTTTGGCCTTGTAGATGCACACACTTGGGACACTTAGTTAACTATTTGTTAAGTTCGCTAGCCCGTGAGCTAACTAGCTAGCGGTCTAAGGAGCAAAAGAGCTCGCTAGATCGTGGTGACATACAGAGGTCAGTCACTGGTGGACTGTGGTCCGGCTATGGACCCAGAAGCAGTCCCATACATATCCACACCAAACATGACCTCTAAAACGGTCCAGTTGTTAAGATTTACAAAATTATAATATGTAAAATTGTTTGAGATTTCACTGTTGTGTCAAGATGCCAAACAGAAAGGTGAAACTCAAACTTTATTTTTCTTAAGTTCAGCACTTTATTTGAACACGTATAACTTTCGCTTTTTATTTAATTCCACTTAATGTGAAATGCATCCTGACTTTTATTTTGTAAATGAGCGAACATTACACAGTTGTTCTCATATGTTTAAATACCGGGGCAGAATTTGTAAGATGTGTACAATTGTTTATTATTCTCTAATATCATTATATCAATGTCATTTGGAAAAATAAAAAAAATAAACATTGTTTATTGTGAAAGTTTTGGGGAAAATATAGCTTGCGAAAAAATCTGCTATCGTGGCAGGCCTAAACACATACTGTATAATATATTGAGAGAGTGCAAGAGCAATGGATCAACATATTGTACAAACAGTATAAAAGATAACAAATGTAATACAAATCCACAATATAGCGGGACCGCGAAGTAAGAAACGTGACGTAGCGGAGGATTACTGTAGCTGTATTCTGTGATGATAAATTGCAAGGACTCATTGTTCCTGGGCTTGGACTCATTGTGTTCATGACATGTGCATGCCGGGACTCACATTGTCTCAAGTGTATATCGAAAATGAGCTGAGCACTTCCTGTACCTTATGTTGAAAAGCCTGCCATTAGTGGGTGATCAGCTGTTCACTTCCACCACTACCAATAGCAATCGGGACCTTTTTCTGCAGCATATTGACATTAAGTTTATCACCCTGCTTTCTCCAAGGAGCTTTGTCTGCACGTTGAACCTCTATGGGAATCTTCTGTAGTGCTACTGTTTACTTGTCAAGCAGGCTGGTGGTCAACACTTGCTACTCCTCTACAAACATGCGTTTGGTCCCATCTTAGAACATTACAGAAAGAGCGCAAAATGCAATACGTGCGTTTTTGACAAAATAGTTTTACTTATGTTTTACAGAAAAAAAATGTAAGTGTGTTCACAAGTGGTGATTTGTAAATCAAACAGTTTTACTGTACTAAAGTAATACATAATGCTTAAAAAAAGAGTCAATACATAAAGGGATGATACATAAAGGCAAAGACAGACTAAATATAGAGCCACCTCATGATCGCAAACATACCATTGTTTACTTGGAAAAACTTTTATGAAAATATCTTTGAGCAATGGACCATGTGCAACAAAGTTGTTCAGAGCTGACGCACACAATGCAATAGGTCTTCTGACGAGCACGGCAGTTGCTGTCAAACTAAAAAATCGAGGTACCTTCAGTTCACAAACATACAAACAATTGTTTACATACACATCAAGTATAGAATCGTTTACAGTATTGATCATAAACATACAATTGTTTGGTTATTGATCTCAAACCTACAATTGTTCACACTTGATCACAAATATACAATTTACAGTTTGTGATCACAAATACACAGATGTTTACACTTATGTTTTAATCACAAACATACAATTGTTTACAATTATTGACCGCAAAAATACAATTGTTTTTGGTTATTGATAAAAACATAATGGTTCACAACTATCCATCCATCCATTTTCTTTACCGCGTATTCTCACGAGGGTCGTGGGCTGCTGGAGCCTATCCCAGCTATCTTCGGGAGGGAGGCGGGGTACACCCTGAACCGGTCGTCAGCCAATCGCAGGGCACATAGAAACAAACAACCATTCGCACTCACATTCACACCTACGGACAATTTAGAGTCTTCAATTAACCTACCATGCATGTTTTTGGGTTGTGGAAGGAAAACGGAGTGCCCGGAGAAAACTCACCCAGGCACGGGGACAACATGCAAACTCCACACAAGCGGGGCTGGGATTTGAACCCCAGTCCCCAGAGCTGTGAGGCAGATGTTCTAACCAGTCGTTTGACAAAAAAATACCATGGTTTTGTTACTTGGCACACTTGAGAACAACCTCGGGCACCACATGCTCCTTCACCAAGTCTTAAGCCATTATTATGTGATCACATGTAGCAGCCCTGTTCTGCTAAATTTCCATTCCAAGGCTCAAATTGTTTGGCAGATGAAGGCTAACTGATTTAGCGTATTGCAAATATAATTAAGAGCAGTAGTGAGAACAGTGATATGTTGACATTTGGGCACGTGCAACAACACAAACGTTAACTAGCGCCTTAATCATGCAAATTGGAAAGCAACAGCCGATTTAATTATCGCCTGGTCGGCTCGTTGGCGCCCATTAATTACATCGGGCTTATTTATTCCAATACACACAGCTCGCCCACTAGCGAGGCAATTATGCAGGACAGTGCCACTCTCCCACCTCCTTACAATCCCCCCTCTAACCAACCCAAGTAACTGTGATTCCATCCTGGCTTCATTAAGGGGACGCGTGTAACAAGATTTGAGGGGATGAGGCACAAATGAGCTGCCTGCGTTGAAAGAATGTACCAAGAAGCATCAGAAAGCTTTATCAGACCATCTTTTCCCTGAGTGGCTATGATGGAACTCAGTCTAAGAGTCAAAGAAAAAGTAAAGTAGACCCAACAGACAAACATTTGTGTTTAAAGGTCCCATAGACAAAGGCTTTATCTAATCATAAACATGCAATTGTTTAGTTACTTGGAACAAGTATAAAATAATAACCTTGGAAATATGAGCCACATCCTGCTTTACCATGTCTAAAGACAAATACGTTATAATCTGAACACAAACATACAATTGCTTTTATAGTAACCAGACATCGGCTGGCTCACAAATGAACAATTGCTTACCATTACTTTGGAATAATGATATTATCTAATCACAAACATACTACTTTTTACAGTTGGAACAACACAAACGAAAATATACTCGGAATAATGAGCCACGGCACACAGTTCTGAGGACCCAGGTTTAAATCTGGCCTCTCCTGTGTGGAGTTTGCATGGTCTGGTCCTGTGCCTGTGTGGGTTTTCTCCGAGTACTCCTGTTTCCTCCCTGATCCCAAAAACACGGATGGTCGTTTTATTGAAGACTCTAAATTGCCCGCAGGTTTGAATGTGGTTGTTGGTTTATATGTGCCCTGCGATTGGCTGCAGTTCAGGGTGTACCCCGCCTCTCGGCCAAAGATAGCTGGGACAGGCTCCAGTACGCCTGCGACCCTTGTGAGGATAAGCGGTATGGAGAAGGGATGGATGGATAATTACCTACAAGCTAATTCCCCTTTTTAAAGGCAAAGGCATTGTCTGATTCCAAATATACAGTTGTTGAGTTACTTGGAGCAGGGCATTCAAAATAACCTCGCGTAATGAGCCACAGGCTTTTTCACTATGTCTGAAGGAAGAGCAATTATCTGATCACAAACATGCAATTGTTTATAGTTACTTGGAACAGAGGTGTCATAACTGGCAACGGCAGGCTGAATAAACAAATGCAAAGGGTGCCGTGGCTTCAGGGGCTACCACAAAACTGGACCAAAAAAACACCTTTAATATCCTGAAATTTTATTAAAACTTGTTATTGCTATTATCTCTTAAAATGGAAATGCTGACATAGATTCAGATATAACGCAATGCCCAATTAATATTACAAGAAATGGCAATATTTAAATAATTTTCAAAGAGAGTGCGACTTGTTTTTGAAAGAAAAGTATTATTTTTTTAATGGTGGCCAACGGAAACCTGGCAACCCGCAACTACGCTGCGACTTGGAGTGCAGAGGGCACCTCATGAAGCAAGTGTCATGGAGCTGGGAGATCCAAAAACGATTACCTTACATTTGGATTCAAGGATTATGTTTTTTGATCAAATTGGGAAAAAGAGACTGGCAACATCCAACTCAACAATAAGAGCTGCAACAACTACGACATCTGACTTCATCCATCATTATCCATGCATGTCAGCTACACTAACTTCACAATTAGATCACTGATAGCTGGTCAAACATTAACTAAGCTTGATGTTGGTTACGCACAGAATTGATAAGAAACTAAAATGATAGACAATATGGAGAATGAAACTGGAAAGGTTGCCATTCAAAAACTACGATTGTGAACGTGTTAGTATGTATATATTAACACCACCTTGAGTAGGATTACCTCGTTAATGTGGGACGTCAGCATGTGCGTCACATTTGATGGGACAGATCAGTCCATAAACTAAAGCAAGGCAATGGACTTAACTTCATAAAAGGGCATCATACAAAGTGTACAAATTTAAATTAATTAAATGATCTCTTATTTAGCCATTCACACACACGCTAATATATTTGGGGAAACAGATAGCCACCAAAAACAAAGTACTCTATTAACTTTTAAATGGGATAATTACATATGTTTACTCCCATATAGGATATTTAAAAACTTATCGTAACAGTTACTGCATTGGTAGCTGTAAACACTTACGCAAATGTTAGAAAAAGAAATTATGTTTAACATTTAAATTTCTTTTCATACTCTCAGTTGTCATTCAGTGAGATATTATAGGTGTTAATACACTTTTTTGTGTTATGATCGGTAAAAAAAAAAACATTTTATTATCACTCCAATAGACTATGCTGTAACAGAGCAATTACAGTATGCAACTGATTGACTTACATCTTGCTTAAACCAAATAATTACTTGTCTTGACATGCTTTAAATTTAGGCAGGATCAATTTGCTTAATTTTTGCTATAGTAACTTGGTTGATACGAGGGTAAAGACAGACGTGCATCTCGTACATTGTGACTTGCCCCTCCCTCTGCAAATAGCTCCCCTGCCTCCAGTTATTTCGCACTGTGTACTTGGTTAATAACTTGCTTCTGAGCGATTAGCCTCAATATGGCATGCTAATCAGTAAATAACCAGTTTGATATTGCTGTAACTTCGCTGCATGTCTGTCTTAACTATTATAGCTCATTTGTAGCGATCAAAACTACTGTGTCAATTTCTCCATTGGCTAAATCTACGCTACCAACATACATCCATCCATCCATCCATTTTCTGAGCCGCTTCTCCTCACTAGGGTCGCGGGCACCAACATTCATATCAGGAAAAAAAAAATACATGCATAGTAGACATGTATCTACATATTGGGGTTTTCATTTTTGTATTTTATAGTAATTCAATTATGTTAAATGCTATTTTACGTTTTACATTATTGAGTGTTGTTATTTTGTAAATAGAAGTTAAAAACAAACTCTTTTTTTTAAGGATATGTAAATAGCAAATGAAGGGCTTGGGCCGGCTCTGGACTAATGCATACACTGTTAGACATTTCACAAGGGTTTTTAAACTTGAATTCACATTAAAAAAAATAAAAATTTAAAGTGTGAGGTGAGTCGTCTGAATTGGATTCTGGAGACATGCACTACTTGGTACATCGTACTCATCCACCAGCTGTAAATCATTATTTTCTCAATACTATTTAATTAGCTTACCTGACTCAGGTGACACTCTGCAAAAGCAGTAATTGGCTCCTGTCTCTTGACCTCGACAATGAGCTTCCTCCAATGGAAACATACTGCTACTACCAAAACCACAAGTATTTAATAGAATCATATACTACAATGCTTTCTTGGAGCGGTGTGACACTGTTAGTGTTCAATATATCTGCACAAGAGATTTTTATGATCATTCTCCTTCTTATATTATCATATTTTCTTGCACGTGTCTCTTCTTACATGTGCATCTTGTTATTTACAACGTAATGTTTAAAGACTGTGGAGCCATAATACAATGCATGCTGGGAAGATATATAACAGTACACTTAGACATTACTGTGAATTCTATAGTTACTTGCCACGTACCATGCAGTAAAATACTAATGCAACCCTATGGGGGGCACAAGCCAGTGTAAACAATAGGCCGTTCCAAAGCCCGGATAAATGCACAGGGTTGCGTCAGGAAGGGCATCTGGCTTAAAACTTTGCCAAACAAATATCAGCGTTCATCCTAAGAATTCCATACCGGATTGGGCGTGGATCGGGTTAACAACATCTGCCACCGGCGGCGTCAATGTACAGGGCGCCGATGGAAATTCAGCTACTGTGGGTCAGAGACAAGGGAGAGGTGGAAAGTGGGTTCTTCGGCAGAAAGAGAAAATGAAAGCACAGAGCCTAGAACTGAATGTGGGGACTTTGAATGTTGGGACTAAGACAGGAAAAGCTTGGGAGTTGGTTGACATGATGCTTCGGAGAAAGGTTGATATATTGTGTGTCCAGGAGAGCAGGTGGAAAAGCAGTAAGGCTAGAAGCTTAGGGGCAGGGTTCAAATTATTTTACCATGGTGTAGATGGAAAGAGAAATGGAGTTGGGATTATTTTAAAGGAAGCGTTAGCTAAGAATGTATTGGAGGTGAAAAGAGGATCAGATTGAGTGATGAGGCTAAAACTTGAAATGGAGGGTGTTATGTATAATGTGATTAGCGGCTATGCCCCACAGGTACGATGTGACCCAGAGGTGAAACATAAATTTTGGAAGGAGCTAGACGAAGCAGTTCTGAGCATCCCAGACAGAGAGCGAGTCGTGATGGTGCAGATTGTAATGGACACGTTGGTGAAGGAAACAGGGGTGATGAAGAAGTGATGGGTAATTTCAGCATCCAGGAAAGGAACCTGAAGGGACAGATGGTGGTAGACTTTACAAAAAGGATGGAAATGGCTGTGGTGAACACTTTCTTTCAGAAGAGGCCGGAACCTAGGGTGGATTACATTTTGTGCAGATGATGTAATCTGGAGGAGGTTACTGACTGTAAGGTAGTGGTAGGGGAGAGTGTGGCTAGACAGTATAGAAGAAGATTAAGAAGACAGAGGCAGAGCAGAGAACCATGTGGTGGAAGCTGAGAAAGGAAGAGTGTTGTGTGCGGCTTTTCGAGAAGAGGTGGACAGGAGGAGCTTCCAGAAGACTGGACCACTACAGCCAAGGTGAACAGAGACACAGGCAGGAGAGTACTTGGTGTATCTTCTGGTAGGAAAAGGGAGAATGAGACTTGGTGGTGGAACCTCAAAGTAAAGGAACTCATATAAGGAAAGAGGTTAGCTAAGAAGAAGTGGGACACTGAGAGGACTGATGAGAAAGGAATACATGGAGATGCGACATAGGGCGAAGGTAGAGGTGGCAAAGGCCAAACAAGAGGCATATGATAACATGTATGCCAGATTGGACACAAAAGAAGGATAAAATGATTATACACTTTGGCCAGACAGAGGGACAGAGATGGGAAGGATGTGCAAAGAATACTTTGAGGAGTTGGTGAATGAGGAAAATCACAGAGAAAGAAGAGTAGAAGAGGCAAGTGTGGTGGACCAGGAAGTAGCAATGATTAGTAAGGGGGAAGTTAGAAAGACATTAAACAGGATGAAAATAGAAAGGCAGTTGGTCCTTATGACATACCTGTGGAGGTATGGAAGCATCTAGGAGAGGTGGCTGTGGAGTTTTTGACAAGCTTGTTCAACAGAATTCTAGTGGGTGAGAAAATGCCTGAGGAATGGAGGAAAAGTGTTTGGTGCCAAATTTTAAGAACAAGGGTGATGTGCCTAGCTGTGGAACTATAGAGGAAGAAAGTTAATGAGCCACACAATGAGGTTATGGGAAAGAGTAGTGGAGGCTCGACTCAGGAGAGAAGTGAGTATTTGCGAGCAACAGTATGGTTTCATGCTTAGAAAGAGTACCACAGATGCATTATTTACCTTGATGGTGTAGATGGAAAAGTACAGATAAGGCCAGAAGGAGCTACATTGTGTCGTTGTCGTGCTACAGAAAGCTGATGACCAGACCAGTACCCAGAGAGGAACTGTGGTACTTCATGCAGACGTCTGGAGTGGCAGAGAAGTATGTTAGAATAATACAGTACATGTTTGTGGGCAGCAGAACAGTGGTAACGTGTGGTAGGTGTGACCGAGGAATTTAAGGTGGAGGTGGGATGCAGGATCAGCCCTGAGCCTCTTCCTGTTTGCAGTGGTGATGGCTAGGCTGACGAATGAGGTTAGACTGGAATCCCCGTGGACCATGATGTTCGCAGTTGACATTTTGATTTGCAGTGAAAGCAGCGAGCAGATGGAGAAACAGATAGAAAGCTGGAGGCATGCACTGGAAAGGAGAAGAATGAAGATTAGCCAAAATGAAACAGAATATACGTGCATGAATGAGAGGGGTGGAGGGGAAAGCGTGAGGCTGCAGCAATAAGAGATTGCGCAGGTAAAGGACTTTAAATACTTGGGGTCAACAGTCTAGAGCAATGGTTGAGTGTGGTAAGGAAGTGAAGAAAAGAGTCCCAGCAGGAACGGGTAGAGGAAGCTGTCAGGTGTGTTATGAGACAGAAGAGTCTCTGCTAGGATGAAGGGCAAAGTTTATAAGACAGTGGTGAGGCCAGCCATGATGTACAGATTAGAGACAGTGGCACTGAAGAGACCACAGGAAGCAGAGCTGGAGGTGGCGGAAATGAAGATGTTGAGGTTCGCTCTCGGAGTGACCAGGTTGGATACAATTAGAAATGAGCTCATCAGAGGGACAGCCAAGGTTAGATGTTTTGGAGACAAAGATAGAGAGAGCAGGCTTCGATGGTTTGGACACATCCAAAGGAGAAATAGTGAGTATATTTGTAGAAGGGTGAAGAAGATGGAGCTGCCAGGAGGAAGCTGCTAGAGGAAGACCAAAAGAGAAGGCTGGTAGATGTTGTGAGGGAAGAAATGAGGGCAGTTGGTGTTCAAGAGGAGGATGAAGGACATAGGCTTACATGGAAAAGGATGACACGCTGTGGGAACCCCTAACGGGAAAATCCAAAAGGAAAAGAAGAATGCGGTAAAATACTGTAAAGGGATTATACTTTAATTAAATATAGTTTCCACTGCATCACTGGATTTTGGTTGTCATCACACACTATAAACAGAGAGTTACTATATATTTTTTAATCAATGTTTTTATTCATTGTGGTGCTGATGGGTCACACAAGGAAAACGAGAGCTCTTTTGACTTGCAGAAGTATTCCAAATTGAGCAATTACAAGTAAATGCTTGTATCTAACACAGGTGATAAGTTACCAGATAAGGCTGAGTTTAGCTTCACTTAGCATACAGCTGAAGTGACCGGGATGTCACTCTATTGCTCTATTGCACGCAACCCACAGTCAGGGTTTCACGAAAACAAAGTACAACATAAATGTAATTCGAAAGTTAAATAAGACATATTCAACAAACTACGGGTAGCATAAACACATTATTCCTGTTACTTTTATCCTTATCATTCATCAACAGCGGCACGGTGGACAACTGGTTAGCACATCTGCCTAGCACATCTGCCTCACAGTGCTGAGGACCAGGGTTCAAATCCCGGCCCCGCCTGTGTGGAGTTTGCATGTACTCTCCGTGCCTGTATGGGTTTTCTCCGGGTACTCTTGTTTCCTCCCACATACCAAAAACATGCGTGGTAGGTTGATTGAAGACTCTAAATTGTCCGTAGGTGTGAATGTGAGTGTGTATGGTTGTTTATATATGCGATTGGCTGGCGACCAGTTCAGTGTGTACCCTACCTCTTACCCGAGATAGCTGGGATAGGCTCCAGCGACCCTGGTGGGGATAAGCAGTACAGAAAATGGATCCATGGCATTCATCAACATTAAGGATTAACGTCTTTTTTACGGGAACAGTTCAACATTTCATGGCGCAATGCATGCAGCCCTGCAGCTTCCGCTACAAAATAGAGTAACTGTGTGACGTCAACCAAAATCCCATGTTGTAGTGGAAACTGTAGTTGTATAATCACTTTAAAATATTTTACTATATGGTATGTGGTAAATAAATAGTGTTTACAGGAATGTCTAACAATATACAATTGTTGCCTATTATTTGGAAAAGAAGTGTTCTGGCTACTCCATCATCCCTATGACAACGACAGCAGATGATTCCGATGCTATTTCCCCCATGACATGCCAGTGTACATCAACACTGATGTTAACAATTGTGTTTCGAGCGACAACTTCTCCATATAGTTCTTTAAAGCGCAGTTTGGTGAAAGTGTGTCACTGTAAACATGCGTGAAGTGAAGATGTTTTGGATGGATCCATCCCAACATCTCATGTGGATACTTGGCAATGGGAGGGCGCATTTGAAGACGGACTTGAAATGGCTCACAGCTCTGGCAGCCGCGGGACTGCCGCATTCTTTCTTTTCTCACACCAAGACCAAACCTCACTGGGATTCTCGCTTTCTAATTAATAACTAGCATGTGTGTATGTGTGTGCATGCGCTATTTGAAGTCACACAACCCCGCCTACCCCCTCTCCTCCCCGAATCTTTGGAGGCGACCAGCAATCCTGTGGGAGACGCATCAGAGGAACTAAATTCGGAAAAAATTGCGACAGCGACATGTAACGACACTTGTTCCTGTGAGCTTTTTACAAAATAACAATTATGTCCAAACATGGAATTCAAGCGAAAACTTGTTATTCTCTGTCCCAGCTGGATTGATACAAGCATGTAAAACTCCATGTTTTGTTGTTCCTTAATTGTGTTAGCAATAAATTGCCTCTTGCTCTGACTCTATTAATGCAGTTTTTGATGCCACATCTATCTTGACATAAACTAATGAAATTCTTGATGTTAACATTTCCCTTTGGCCTACTAGTCTTACATTTGTATATTTATCCATGAGATGGTGCAATGTTTCCCCATCCAAAGAGTGTGTAACGAAAGTAAAAGTTGAATACAACAATTCACACGCAAAGATGATAATTTTCCAAAATCAAGAGAGCTTGGAGCATAATCCTTAGCATTTGTAATATTTTATTTTACATGTAAGGCTACACAAAATAATGACAGATTTGTAACAAAGGACAACCATATCCCATTGAATTATTGTTTTTCTTATTTGCTCCCTTGACGGTGCTAGTTTTCACCCATTCAAAGCATGCAGCAACATCTCACACTTGTGTCATGAAGTGAATGTTCAATACAGCTATCAAACAACGTGATCATCCATCCATCCATTTTCTGAGCCGCTTATCCTCACAAGGGTCGCGAGAGTGCTGGAGCCTATCCCAGCTATCATCGGGCAGGAGGGTACACCCTGAACTGGTCGCCAGCCAATCGGAGGGCACATAGAAACAAACAACCATTCACACTCAAATTCACATCTAGAGTCGTCAATGAACCTACCATGCATGTTTTTGGCATGTGGGAGGAAACCGAAGGGCCCGGAGCAAACCCACCCAGGCACGGGGAGAACATGCAAACTCCACACAGGCGGGGCCGGGAATTGAACCCCAGCCCTCAGAACTGTGAGGCAGACGCTCTAACCAGTCTTTCACCGTGCCGCTCAATGTGATCAACATTTTGAAAAATCAATAGGGATTTGACAATATTTATTTTAACATTTTTTAACATTTTGAAAATTTTTGTGCATTTTCACTGGTACTGCTACACAAAAGCCAATATATTTATACAACAATATCCCACTGAAAATGTAATTTTTTTATACTACATTCAACCTAAAAAAATATCAAGCATCCTTCATGTTAATTTGAAATTTTAAATTTGTCCAGGAGATCCACCGATTCAAAGCATGCAGCAGAATTTTACATACTATGTATGCATTTTTTATTTTTTATTTTATTAAGGTAAGCAATTTAGAATAGAGTCTCCTTTACAATGCTGACCTGGCTGCATTGTAAAGGAGAATCTAAGATAATTGCAAATTCGTTGAATGTACAGTGGGCAGCTTTTGTTTTCAAAATCGAGCTTTGAGCAAAAATCTTGCTTACATACTAATACAATTCCTTAAGATTTCAATTAGAAAATTGACATTTGTCCAACAATCTGTGCTTCTGTTTGCCCATTCCAAGTATGCGGCAAAAAGCACCTTTTACAATTTTCTGCAAGGGTCCCTCACAACTTAAATGAGAAGCCCATGTCACAGTTTTGACCGTTTGTATTTTAGCTCATTGAATATGCGTCAAACCCATTACCGTGACTTTTTTGGCTAAATAAAAATATTTTTACAGGCTTGTTCTTCAGTCATTAATTAGCGCACGATAAACTCAAACTAAAATCTCCTCCAATTCGACTTTTGCTGGTGTTCTGCCAGATGACAGCAACGTGATTTATACCGCTGACAACACGCCGTAACCGATGATCGATTCCTTCGCTCCTCAAGACCGTCTCCTTGCCGCTAACTTTAATGCTGTCTGATTATCAGGGTGGGGAAGGGGTGTGTATGGTGGGGGAGCTCACGGTGGCTAAATTACTCTCCCGTTTAATGCACTGACCTTCTCATTTGCACCACATCTGCTTTCCGAGAGAGGTGATTTGGAATGATGAGTTGGTCTCCGATAACGTCAATAGACGTCTTTTTAACCATCTTCTGAAATAATACAATGTTAATACAAAAAGCATTAAAAATGTCACCTCATGAGAATGATGCATGGGGAAAGTAACATTTGAGTGCACTGAAGCAACTGCTTGTGGTTTTAAAACAAAAAAAAAGCTGTGTGGAAAAATGAGAACTTGGACTCTTTCACATTGACTAGGACAATTTTGAAAAATCATTTGGGATCTTGCACAGAAACAATAGACCAGGTAATTCATTATGAGGTGCTATATAGGCCAAAAATAACATTCACCGTATTTTCCGCACCATAAGGCGCACCGGATTGTAAGGCGCAGTCTCAATTACAGGGTCTATTTCTATACTCAAGCCATAAATAAGGCACACCGAATTATTCGGCGCATGCTAAAACCAGGTAACAGAAGCAAAACAGTGAGTTTGGTTGAACTTTATTCTACTACGTATTTAAGAATACACTCACATTATTTTTTGATCAATCTTTTGTCACAAATCCATCGAAGTCCTCATCTTCTTTATCTGAATTGAACTGCTGGGTAATTTTGCCATCAAACATGCCGGGTTCCCTCTCGTCATTGTCGGAGTCAGTCTCGTTGCCGGGTGGCTGTTCAGCAATGATCCCGGTTTTCGCGAAAGCTCGGACAACAGTCAAAGCAGATACCTTAGCCCAAGCATCCACAATCCATTCACATATGGTGGCGTAACTTGCCTCCCAGTCGTAGTAAAGGTGTGTTCGCCATCTCTTATCCATCACTCCCACGTCACTCACAACTTCACTTTGAATGCCCTGTTTACACCAATGTCCAATGGTTGGAGTTCTTTTGTTAATCCTCCCGGAATTATGGCTAGCTCTGAATTAATTTGCTTCACTTGGTTTTTCACAGTAGTGGTGATATAGGCGCGCACGGAGTCGCAGATCAACAGAGACTGCGATGTGTGGAAAAAAACCATCCGGTCTCTTTACATACACCTCTCTCAGCCACTCTCTCATTTTCTACTCGTCCATCCAGCCCTTTTGATTGGCCTTAACGATGACTCTGGCTGGAAACCTTTCTTTTGGCAGCGTCTTCCTCTTAAAAATTACCATAGGTGGTAGTTTCTGGCCATTACCGTGGCAACCAAGAACAACAGTGAAAGCCGACTTCTCATGCCATATGGATACCGTGCTGGTCCCCTTTTCCTCCACAGTATGGTTCACAGGGATGTCAAAAGTGAGAGAGACTTCGTCTGTGTTGTTGATGTGGTTGGGCTGGATCTTTCTGTCGGTAATCTTGTTGCTGCAGTAGGTGCGGAAGATGGTCATCTTTTCTTTGTAATCAACTGGCATTAGTCCTTGCGCGGATGGCGAGAAGGCGCCTTTTCATAAAACGAAAGCACCAAGACGGACCTCCTTGAAAGTGTTCGATCTTCATGTCTTGTGCTATCGTTATTGCCTTCAGTCGAATGGTGACTGTAGAGATGCTTCTCCCGGCTGTTCTTTGTTCAAGGATCCATTGTTCAAGTTGGTCTTCCAACTGTGGCCACCTTACCTTGTTTCCGCAGAAACTTTTGTCTTCTTAACTTGGCGCAGTTCATTCTCCTGCGTCCCTCACTTCCGAACCATAGATTTATTGATTTTCAATTCTCTCGCGGCTGCTCTATTCCCATTTACAACCGCGTAACTGATAGCCTGTAGTTTGAATTGTGCCTCGGAGAATGTCATACCTACCGGAGGCGTGGCGGAGGCGTGGCGGAGGTAAGCGTACGTAGCTTTACGTAATGTTCTATAATTGGTTTATCGCTGCCAGCATATGTAGTGCATATATTACGTCCCTATGTCGGCGGGTAATGGTCCCACAGTCAATCAAGCGGAGCACTTACCAAAATTGCACAACATTTTTACAGATTTTGGAACTCAGTGCGCACCGTCAAATCTTTGAGAAAATTAAAGGCGTTTATGTGCGCCCTATAGTGCGACAAAATACGGTACCTCTCATATGCACCAAAAAAAAAACTCATATAACACACCCAAAAAACTCACATAGGCACGCACACACACACACACACAATCTCGGGCACACACACACAAAGAAAATCCCTCAAGCACACTCAAACACTTTCACATTCACCAAAAAAACTTATCACACCCAAAAAAATTTGGATGCAACCAAATACTCTCACCTTCACTAATAAAAAAAAACTCTCAAATGCACTGATAAACCTTTCACATACACTAAAAACTCTTACATGTGCAAAAAAAACCCCTCTCCTGCTCCCCCAAAAATACTATAACACTCACCAGAAAACTATTCACACCAAAAAAAACGCTTTACTGTACATACTCAGCCTGTAACTGCATTTCTGTTTTTTTATGTCTTAATATTGTCAGTAATAAAATTATTTTTACACTTGTATTACATTTACAGTAATAATGTAAAAAAAAGAGAGAGAAGAAATGCAAATCCCATTCATCATCGATTTCATAGACGTCGCATCAGCAGCGTGTATCTCATTTTTGTGCAAATGCAAGGCTCGCTTGCTGCGCGTTTGCCAATTTGGCAGACCGGTCTGCGCCAATGCTGGGCGTTCCGGCGCAGCGAGGGTGTATCCTTTGACATCCGCCAGGTGCAGTTACAATTTGGTGGCAGAAACTCGGTCTAAAGTTACACCTGCTCAGACCACGCCTAACTGCTGGTGCAGGCTAGACCGCTGGGCTAATGCGATTTGGGTCAATTTGTTTGGGGCACAAGCAGACAGATTCTGAGATCCGCGGACACATTTAAATTCCCAGCGGTTAAAGGTAATGAGAGGGGTCGCTTTGATTGGCAGTGAATGAAGTCGACTGTAAGCACTCCTTCAGTGGCGCAGCCCGTCCACTCTCGGATCCGCTGGGCTGTGCTGTTCTACAAAATTACCAGCACTGGTCTAACCCGCCCCTGGCGCACAGTTGCACCGCTTGCTGTGCTGGGTTTACAACATTCATGAAAACAGGGCCCCGATGTTTTACTGTTTTATGCATTAATATTGTAAGTGGAGAACTATGACAATTAATAACGTCAATCATGTTACATAGTTGTCAATACTTGATTTTATACTTAGGACTGTTTGTCTATTTTTGTTTGTCAAAATTGTTGTTTAAATTATTTTACGCTTGTTTGACAATTGTAAAAAAAAAAAAAAAAAACATCTGTGACATAAATCATGCCTTTTTTATAAAAGATAAGACATTTTCCACAGTTCATGTGTTAATATTGTCAGTGGTTAACTTCATTTTATCCTTGCATGCCAATTAATAGTGTTTAAAAAACACATTTGCCCTTGACCTTGACCTTATGACATTTGATTTGATGGCATCCCTCTACAATCAATAGTATTCCTGTCACTGTACAGTAATTCCAATGTTGGACTCCAGCTGGCCAAATAATACAAAGTAAAGGCCAAAATTTATATTGTATTATAATAGCAGGCAGCGGGAGCTGTGATACCTCGTTTTTATTTTCATGTTCTGTGAGCTGAGGTAAGCCACGGGCAGAATACGACACCAACAAAGACTGCCAAGTCCCCTTTCTTCACCACCTCTAAACAACCGCCACACTCTCACGCTGCTGTCTCGTCGCCAGTGAACGCGAGAGGGCGCCCACAACAGCGCTCTCACGGTCTCTCGCTCTCTTTCTCGTACACGCACGCATCCGCGCACGGACGCACACAAGCACACACACACAAACTCTCTCTCTCTCTCGCTCTCTCTCTCTCACACACACACACACACACACACGCACGCACACACACACACACACACGCACACACACGCTTTTTGGCTTAAAACACCACTTTTTGGCTTAAAATACTTTGGTTGATATTGAGCAAAGATAATAATGTTTGTAGTCATTATTTACTTTATTTATTCATCAAAACAAGGTAACGATAACAAGAACAATGATAACAATAACAATAATAATGACACTAATTGAGAGCAAACATTTAATTTACAAATGAAAACAGAGTTGCAGCACAACGCACAAATTAAATACATAATATAATTTGTAAATTTCAATCTTAATTATTTTTTTTCCAATATTTTTTGTGGGATTCTGAAAGGTGAGTTGAAAGATAATGTACAAAATTTAAAATACATTAAAATAATAATAATGATGTACATCGGTTGCACATGATTAACATGCGTTAAACATACACACATACATAATATAGTACTTGTTTCAGTCTAACACTAAAATAATAATAATAATATGATTAATAATAAACATTTAATAAAAATTATGTAGACTTATCAAAACATTCTTTCAGTTAAAGCATATCATTGCACTGAAAGAATATAATAATAATAATAAATCATCATCATCATTATCATAATAGTAATAGTAGTAGTAGTAATAATAATAATCATCCTCATCATAATAGTAGTAGTAGTAGTAGTAATCATCATCATCATCATAATAGTAGTAGTAGTAGTAATAATAATAATAATAATCATCTTCATCATCCTAATAATAATAATAATAATAATGAAGTGCTTTTCATGTACCATATACACTTATATACTTATACTACACTTAATTTATTTCAGGTATCCCCATAGACTGCAGTCCATTTGTCATTTTAGTGTGCGCATGTGTGTCTCCTCTCACGCTATCAAATGACAGCCGGCTCGTGTTTGCGCGCCAGTAATGAACTCGCCCCCCCCCCCCAAAAAAAAAAAACAAATAGCGTGTCCACTATAAATAAGGACAAGCATTCAAGTGCAATGCTGCGTTTTGCGCTCAGTTTTGACCACCACCACATTTGCGCGCCTGTTGACCCAATGAGCAGCGCAAGGGAGAGAAGGAGGGAGGGGAGGGGAGGCGAGGGGGTGTCTCTCTCGCTCTCGCTCTCGCTCTCACGGGCCTCTCTCTCTCTCTCTTCAATCTACTCTTCCTCACTCATCTTCTTCACTCCACCATCCGGCCAGTGAGCTGTCGGAGCTCTCAACTCGGAGCTTGACGAGCCGCGCAAAGGATTTCAAAATTTTTTTGATGTAAAGTCTGGGCGGCATATTGTTAATTTCCCCGCCATCTCGTGAACACTGGAGTTGCATTTTTTTTTCTTTTTTTTTTTTTAAGGACCGCGTTGAAAATGAAGCAGCAGAGAAGAAAAATGCAAGTGTCACTAGTAAGTAAAACCCGTCGTTGTGATTTAGGCAGCCGCAACTTGAGCGATCTCCTGGTTTTGCGCGCGCCGAGCGCACCTGCTGCTCGCCCAGCAACGAACCTCAAACTTCACGTCAGGCAGTCCGTGTGTGCGCCGAACGCCGCGCTGCCTTTTTTTCGCGTGAATTCCGCGCCCCAACTTTAGACTGAAGCGATGTGCTGCCAGGCTTTTCCCCGCCGAAAGCTACAAACACTCTAAAGTCAAGCGAGCGTTAGTGCGTCGGGCACCTTGGACAGCTGCCTGGCTCGGCGGGGGAGCTGTCCGGTTTTCCGTGGTGCTGAAAGTGATCCGCTCACTCACTGAATCCAAATATGAGGAAATGCACAATTTCGCTTTAGTCTATTTGTATTTGATACTTCTTTAGTCTTCCAGATCCATTCCTTCCTTCTTGCATTCAAGTATCCAGCAGGAGATTTTTCACCCATTCCCAATGTCCCGCATCGACTCTCTGTGTCCGGAGTCTTCCTGCCCTTGATGTGATACCATTTGCCGGGATTCTTCAGCCGTTCCCGGTCTCCTACATCCAGCATCATTAAGCCCCCCGACACGCTATTTCCAGCAACCTGTGCCAATTCCCATCTGTTCCTAGAGTCCGTCGTGTCTTCCATCCACAGTATACCCCATCACTTCCTCGTACTTTTCACTCATTCCCTCGTATACGATATCCAGCATACTGTATATTTCATCTTTTTCTGGCAGAAATTTGCCCATTCCTGATCCTTGCATCCATCATCCGTCCCTGGTGTCCCACATCTACTCTGTGTTTTTTGTCTATTGTAACCCGTATCAGTCGCTAATATTTTTCACCCATTCCACAATATTAAATATATCGTAGTTTAAATATTTCACCTTTTTAAAAATTGGTGAATTATACCCATTTCCAAATCTGTCCCAGTGCCCAAACCATTTGCAGTAGATATTTCATGTCACTCATTTTTTTGTTGCCATCCATCCATTTCATATATTTTACATTATCCCAAGTGACTTATGCACATGTACAAAATTCTTCCCATAACATACCCCATTTCTAGTGCGCTACTTTCACTCTCAGTGTGTCCTTAGATTTTTTTTTTTTTACCCAACCTCAGTATCCAGGATTCCGCATATTGCAAACTATTCCAGGTGACTTATTACCGTTTCCAAAATCCTTCCCGATCCTTAAACTACAGTATTTCCAGTTCCCCACTTCCACTCCCAGTATTCACTGTCCATAGTCTCCACATCGCTGCAGCCTATTCCAGGTGAAATATTGCCATATCCAAAATCTTTCCCTATCTCTGAAGCATATCAGTGTCCTGAATTCGTTCCTTGATCCCATCTCGGCGACACATTGGTCCCATTTTCACCCATCCTCAGTATTTATTCCGCCCTTTTCCAACAATTTGTACTCAATCCCATAATCCTGCAAGATTCCTAGTGTCCCGTTTCTACTGGCAGTGTCTTCCAGTACCCTGCATCACGCAAGATTTTTCACCCATCTCCAGTATCAGTCATCTAGCATTCCGCGTTTCACCCTTTTCCATCAACTTGAGACCATTCCAAAACTCCTGCCCTGTCCCTTAACAATTGCCAGTGTCTTTCTGTCCATAGTATCCTGCATCACTCCCTTGTAATTTTTAACCTGTTCCGCAACATTCCTAAAATCCTTGTATCTCCCCAGTCACCCCGCATCCATTTATCACCATTATTTTCACTTTCCCTGCATACTGCACTACTCCTCCTCCTCATCTTGCTCTATTTCTTATATTCACATCCATTCCCAGTGTGCTGCCCCACCAATAAATCATGTGCCTATTCCCAAAATCATACATCAGTTCCCAGAAAACCTTAACCATTCCCAGTATCCACAAAGCAAGTTGTCTTCTGCATCCATATTTTCCCAGTATACTGCGTGCCGCAATTCTTGCATCTAGCACATAATCACCCTTGACCAGCCGGAGTATGTTTTCTTTTCCCAGTACCCTGCAATTTATTTCTCACATCCAGCATCAATATCTCACCCCAAATCCTTAACCCATTGCAAGAAAACCTGAAACCATTCCACTGCCCCATAGCCATGTCGTGTTTTCACAGTCTCCTGCATACCTTTATCTGCATCCAGCACCAGTATCAGTACAGTGTTCTGTACTCCGTATTCTTCTTTCAGTACTATAACTTCTTTCTCTTACATCCTGAATTCTGCCTACGATACCAGTATTTTCCGGGTATGCTACACTCCTTCATTCGCGTCAAGTATATGTATATTTTCCTAATAGTCTTCATACTGTATTTGACCTCCAGCACCAGTATCATTTCCTCGTCTCTTGTATCCCTGTGTTCAGCATCCAGTACCAGTATTATTTCTCACTATCCTGCACCCCTATATTTGCATCCAGGGCCATGATATTTTCCCACTATCCAGCATTCCGTATTCTGCCTCCAGCGCCAGTATGTTTTCCTTGTACCTGGAAACTGCCTCCACATCTTTTCCCAGTATCCCACTCCCGATTTTCCTGCATGCAGCACCAGCATCTCTTCCCAAACCCCCTCTCTTGAGCCCCATCCATCTCCAGGCAGTAGCAGCACGGCTCACTCCACACTTTACGATATTGCAGTTGGCTGGAGGTGCAGTAGGCTGCCACTTATTGTCTTTGGAAGTGCCTCACCGCAGAGAGGTGTATTACTCTCCAACACAGTGACATGCACTGTGTGTGTGTGTGTGTGTGTGTGTGTGTGTGCATGGTCGTGTAGTCGTGGTATGAGAGTTAGCAGATCTAACAGTGGCCCCGTGGTTCTTCTTTTTCCGTGTGTCAAGTTAGAGGAGCCGAAGAATGAAAATGCCATTTGAGAGATGCTACTGATTAAATCCGCTCTGTTATTAAGAGATCAGAGTGCTGCCGATGTAAAAAGATGCAATATTTTAAGAGGCTGTGTATAAAAAGCGTATTCCGGTCGCCAGTGTATTACGGCTGCCTCTTTACAATAAGAGCAGCCCCTCGTGAAGGCTTTGTAAATTGGTCGTTAATTAGTTTAACGCCGTGTAAAAAAAAAAAAAAAAAAAAGCCGCTAATAAACCTGTGAGAGCTTATTTGATAAAAAGGCTCTTGCCGCCAAATAGTGAGCTTGCGTTTAGCCGCACAGCTTTTTTTGCCTGCTACGCATAACGGTGTAGCTCATGAATAAATCATGTTATAGTTGTTTTAGACTCTCACTTAGGCTTCCTTAACAAGAAAAGGGTTACGTAAGTCATTAGCCAAATAGTAAGCCTACTCCCAAATTGCTTGCTTAAAAATTCATTAATAAATGCACTATAATTATATAAATCAACTTTATTCCACAAATGCTAAGCACACAAGGTGAAATAAATTTCCTAAGACCAGGAAAAAGGACCTGGTGCTTGCCAAATAATGAGCTTGCCTCTAACTACAATGCTTTGCCTCGTCTACATCATGATGTTGCTCCTGAATAAATAATGTAATAGACTTTAGCTGTTTTTTATTTTCACTACGGCTCATTTTACAGTATTTAAGAGTAAAAGTGGCAGTAGCCAACTTGCCTAATAGTGAGCCCACTCTAAAAAAATGTTGAAAAGTCATTCATCAATCGTCATGGGGTGGCAGTAGCTCATCTGTAAGGACTTTGGCTTTGGAACCAGAAGGCACAGTTCAAGTGCTGCTGCGGACCCAATGTAAAAATGGCAAATAGTTGTTCGAGAGATGCTATTCTGCTCCCTGGCTACTGTCGAGGTGCCCTTGAGCAAGACATCATCCCCATTAACCCAGCTCAAGAGGTGCAGCATTGTTTGCGTGCCCCTTTCACATCTCTCCTTGCGCGCCTGCATGTGTGATTCTGTTCGACTGTATGTGTGTGGTGTGCAACACAAATATAGAGCAGGTTGTGTATTGAATTGCCCCTTGAAGGATTATAAAGAATATGATAAATACAAAAATATATAATGGCTTTATTGGACAAACGTTACGCATACAAGGACAAGTTAATTTGATAAGCATCGCAAAAGTGCTTGCCAAATAGTGAGTTTACTTTTTGCTGCAACGCTTTGACTGGTATGTATAGTGGTAAAGCTTGTGAACAGATTTGAATTGTTCACGACTGTTTTAGGCTCCCATTTACATAAAGTTAAAATGTGTCAGTAGCCAACTTGCCAAATAGTGAGCCACACACGAATGTTACTCAATCATTTTGAATGAGGAAATTTGGTTTGAACAGCACAAGTGACCTGGTGCTTGACAAATCGTGAACTTGCATACTGGTATATGTAGGCGTGTAGTTCGTACAAAAATAATGTTTTACACTCTCACTCAGGCTCCCTTTTTGCCAGTATTTAACAAAAGTGAAAGTAGTTGAATTGAAAAGTGGTGAGTCACACAAAAACGCTTAAGTCATTCCTAAATGTTCCTTCGTAATTTAATTCAATGTTTTTTTCAATAAATGTTGAGCACACAAGAACAATGTGTTGTACTGTACAACTCTGCACTACACAATATGAAAAATTATAAAGCGCTTTTGCGTGACTTGGCACGTTCATTAAGGGTTTATAAATGGGTTATTAACACTTTACAAACGCTAACTAAACATTTGTACATGACCTACAACAGTTAAACTGATGGCTTAGTTATTCTGTTCAGTCTTTAAATAATAGGTGTCCATTTCAGCATTTATAACTATAGCCAAAGGGAACATTACAGCAAAGCGTATAAAATGCATGAGGTACTACCTTTTATAACTAATGTTTAAAATATATATATATCATATTCTTTATGAGGCCTCCAGGGGAAAATTCACGTTACTCTGCTGTATACCGTGTATATTTTGTTGCACACCACGCGCATGCATGCAGGGAAAGACGGCAGATAGATGTTGGAGGGGGATAAGTTTCCGTGCCTTGCTCAGGGGAACTTCGACATTAGTCAGTAATTTCTTTAACTACTAATTATTTTTGTCGGGCACGGAACTTGAACTGTTACCCTCTGGTTTTAAAGTTCGAGGCCTTAAAGATGAGTAACTGCCATTTATTTTAATTATTGTATTGATTGATTTATATTTACTTGTTTTAGTATTTTGTATCTGTAATTGTATTTATTTATTTTGTGTTTATATTTTATTATTTTAGTTGTCATTATTATGAATTTATTTATTTGTATTAATCTCTCTGTATTTACGTTTTTCTATTTAATATTTTATTTATTTTATTTTGTATTAGTTTTAAGAATATTTGTATCTTTTTTTTATTGTGTATTAATATGTTTTCATTTATTTTTGGATATGTTTTTTATTATTTTGTATTCGTTATTTGTTGTACCTATTTCTTATTGGTATAATATTTTTGATTTGTTTGTATTAATTCATTCTTTTGTATTTATTTCCATGTTTTTATTTATTTTGCTTTTATTCATGTATTTTGTATTAATTTGTTCTCATTAAGTATTTATTGTCAATTCTTTTCTAGTTTTTATCATATAGAATTTTAGCATTGTCTACTATTTTTTCCTATTTTTCAATCCTTTATTTATCTTTTATTTTATTTTTAATTATTTTACATTTTATTTATTTTAAAAAGCTGTTCTAATAAAAAGTTGTTTGTTTTATTGCTGTTTTTTTCAATGAGCAAGTATTAATAACAACGCATTAACACGTTTTCAGTCCTTAATTACACTGGTTATAACACGACACACAGCTTTCTTCATGTTGTTAAAAAAAAAAAAAGAAAGAAAAGAAAAAAAGACAGGTTCAGTTTTGGGGGTATTAACCTACAAGATTTTCCCTCTCTGGTTTAGGTCTCCCCCTCGGAGTAACGCCACGCTGGAAGCCTCGTCGCTATGGAAGGCCCTGCTGAGTGACCTTTCGTGCCAGTAACCTTTTGTTGACTGTCTGAGGAGCCATCCATCTGCTTGACGAGAGTTTCTGTTGTCAAACAAACAAACAAACAAACAAAGAACAACAGTGTCGAGGATGTGGAGGAGGTTCGAGGAGATGCCGAAGGATGTGCGCATGTCCTTGCTGCTGGTGTGGATTACTTTGCTTCCCTGCATGTCAATGATCCCCCTCGGAGCCGCTGATACTGCAGCCGGTCCCGACGAAGGACAGCGACTGCTGAGCCGAGCCAAGAGAGGATGGGTTTGGAACCAAATGTTTGTGCTGGAGGAATTTTCTGGACCCGACCCAATCCTGGTTGGCAGGGTGAGTGGCGGCCTTTGTCGTCGTTTATATTAAGCTCGCTTATCGTGCGAGAACATTAATTCGGACGTTTGAATGCTCTCCCTCCCTTCGTCTCCCGGTGGACGCAGGGAGAATTTCTGGTTGTCATGGGGAAGCAAAGATATGGAAAGCTCTTAAATGTTTCTTGGTGATGATTAAACTCTCCATCATGTCCTTCACACAAGGCTACCAAAAAACATTGCTAAGGATTATTTATGTTTCCAGCAAGTGAGTAAAGCAAGCTCAGCAACTATACTGTCCCGTTCCTTTTACATTGCTCACGTCCGTTTCTGTTCACAATAAGTGACTAAAATGTAGCTAAAGATCGCGTACATGCCCTCTCCCAAGATTTCCCAACAAGTGAGTAAAATATTCATTTCTTTTAAATTCTGAAGTAAGGTTTGTTTATGTTCCCGAAAAGCTAATAAAACATAGCTAATGTTGTGAAAAACGTTGGTTTACGTTCACAAAGAGTGAGTAAAATCTAACTCAGGTTAGTTCACATTCCTGAAAAGCAAGTAGAGCCTAACCAAGTTAGGCGGACATTCCCGACGAGTGACTAAATAGAGCTACGGCTGGTTTATGTTAACGGGAAGCACATAAAACACAGCTAATGTTGGTTTATGTTCCCAAAAAGCAAGTTAAATGTAGCTATGGTTGGTTTATGTGAATAACTCAGCTCAACTAAACCAATTTTATTTACTGAGAATTTTAAAAACAACCACAGCTGCACACAAAGAGCTGTACATTGTGTAAAACAGTTAAACATAGGACAATTAACACAATAAATGAATAGCAATGTTAAAAACAATAAAAACATTTAAACACTGAAACTGTCTCCTGCTGTGTTGAAAGCCAAAGAAAAAAAATGGGGTATAAGATGAGTTTTAAAAATGTTCTCAACAAGTTGGTGAAACGTAGCTGTGGTTAGTTTACGTTCCCAATAAGCGTTTAAAAAATTGGTTTACCAACGTACATTAACTGGTGGTTTATGTCTCCAATAGGTGAGTAAAAGGATGGGTTCTGTCACTGGAAACTTAGCAAAGAAAGCATTCCTAAGCTCGTTTTACTGTACATTCCACACAAGTGAGGAAAAATGTACCTAAGGTTGGTTTATGTTTCAAAATGTGAGTAAAACTTTATTATTGTTCCCAAAAGTAAATACAATTTTGCTTCATGCTTCCGAAATAGCGAATAAAAAATAGCTACAGTGGGTTACGTTGCAGCTAACAAAATGTGAACAAAATGTTGGTTTATGTTACTAAAAAGCGTGTAAAGCATAGTTAAGGTTGACAAGGGAGTCAAATCTTGCTTTATGTACCCAAAAAGCAAATCAAATGGAGATAAGGATTTTTTTCTTTTAGGTTCCCAAAAAGTGATTTGCCGTACGTTGTTGCAATTTAGTATAATTTGATGAGAAGGTATTTTCACCTGACATATTATATTGGGTAAAACGTCCCCGTTTCTGTCAGCGTTCCAGGGTGATCATTGTTTTCCACCACGGCGCACGCAGAACCACGGGCTAATCCTGCAGATCAGACCACCTGTTCTCTGGTCCGCCTGGAGGTGTCAGGCTGGCCAAAGCAGCTTGTTCGCAGCTCTTTCTGGGCCTCACCTGCGGGGGGAGTCGGCCCGGCTGGCACATAACGTTCCACTTGGCCCGTGTTGTTCATCATAACTGGTGGCCTCCATTTTCTTCTTCATTATATTGTGTTTCAACCTGCGCTTTCGCCCTTCGGCCTCGCTTACGT
Organism: Phycodurus eques; assembly: GCF_024500275.1. NCBI lineage: Eukaryota > Metazoa > Chordata > Actinopteri > Syngnathiformes > Syngnathidae > Phycodurus > Phycodurus eques. The sequence goes on from NC_084526.1 coordinate 23,114,707, forward strand.
TTTGTGTTGCTTTTCCACAGCGTTGTCATATGGTCGCATCAATTAAACATTGGCCACCATGCGGGACTTGCACCTGTGTGGTTATGTGTGTGTGTATTTGTGTTACCCTTTAAATACGGTGCAAACACAAAAACGCTGTTAAGTGCCGCATTAATTTTTTAGGGCCAGTCAATTAGGAAGCCTCTGACGGCTTTGACAATGGCTGCTCCTCACAAGGATGGAACTTACAAACAAACAAATGAAAACCAAGGAGGTTTTAAGTGTGCCAGATTGTCTTGACTGTATTAGTTTACCATTGCTATGATGAACATCAAGTGAAGTCATTGTGCGTTTTTACAAGAACGAGGCAGCAGATGGGATTTAAACGGCCTTTAAGAGTTCCAAGGCATTGTAAAATGACATCTTCAACACACTGATTACACAGTACCTTCATGCCTGCGACACACCACCTAAATACGGACTGCACACCACTTGCTGGCTGACTACATGCTCACCGCATACTGATTACAGGCCAGCAACTGACTTCAGGTGACTTACTTACTGACTACGCCATCTACACAATAACTACATGCAAGCTACCTACTGTCGACACACTTGCTAGACATCACTTACATATAGACTACATGCAGACAAAACACCACTTACTGGGTGACTACACTCTGAGTAGACGTCATATACAGTACCTACTGACTAGTGCTACGAGCGTGTGCTAATTCGAGTTCAGTCGCGAGTGGGTCAAAAAAACAAAAACAAAAACACAAACGCTGAGTCAGAATTTAAGGATTCGAAAAAAGTGAATCAAAGAATAACACGATCTGCCCCGCCGTACTTAATTCCTTTGTTTTATGGCTGCCATTTCGATTTACTGCGCAGTTGTACAGTAGCTTCCAAGTCCTGCAGTTTATCATGAATCACGGATGCACAAACAGTAGCCATCGCCCCCGAGACGATAACATCCATGGAACGAGATGTCCGATGGCTGTGCCCGAAGAGCAGCATGGATGTTCATGACTGCAATTGCTGGAGAATTAATGGGAGAAAGTTGTGCAAGATTACTCATCACATCATGCCAGATAGATGCTAGCAGCTAACTAGCGGCTAATGTTCTCAGCCAGCGTGGATTTTCGCATTTTACGGCACTGAGACCAGCCAAAACAGACGATAACGGTGAGGGATCCTGTTTAAAGTGTTTTGGCAACCTCTTTTGCCAAAATGTGTCAGCGTACCCTCTTTCTGGTGTTGACCCAAAATCTGCGACCCCCCAAAAAGCTGCCAGGACGTAATCAGGTGAAGATAGATAGTTTTCATCCATCCATCCATTTTCTGAGCCGCTTCTCCTCACTAGGGTCGCGGGCGTGCTGGAGCCTATCCCAGCTGTCATCGGGCAGGAGGCGGGCTACACCCTGAACTGGTTGCCAGCCAATCGCAGGGCACAGACAAACAAACAACCATTCACACTCACATCCACACCTACGGGCAATTTAGAGTTGTCAATTAACCTACCATGCAGGTTTTTGGGATGTGGGAAGAAACCGGAGTGCCCGGAGAAAACCCACACAGGCACGGGGAGAACATGCAAACTGCACACAGGCGTGGCCGGGGATTGAACCCCGGACCTCAGAACTGTGAGGTAGGTCTCCTCTCTAACCAGTCGTCCACCGTGCCAGATCTTTTTCAAAAATTAGATTTTACTTCTTTGACAATGATGTTTTTATTTCAAAATAGTACAAGGAGACACAATTTGATTGTGATTCGCTAGTCATTCGTTACTGTCAGTGTGAATAGCGATTGGGGATTTAGACAGCGAGTTCGAGCTCAACTACTGACTATGCACGACCTGCTGACGAAATGCTACCTACACCCTGACTGCATGTCACTTACTGACTGATTATATGCCATCTACACACTGACTATACACTACCTACTGTACATACTGACTAGATGACACCTACACTAACCCAAGTGGCTGACTAGACTCCACGTCCTACATACTGACAGCACACTACCAACTGGCTGACTGCATGTCACCTACATGCTGAGTATACTCCACCTACACGCTGACTGGACTAAGATTTTGCAGTGTACTGTATGTAGGTGGACACAGTGAAGAGCTTGATAAGTGCGCTCTACTAATGTTTGTTGGCTGCAGCGTGAAATTCTCTGCAGACTGTGAAGAGGGGGTGTAAAAAAAAAAAGAAAAAGTACACTTGCATTGGTAGTCATGGCGGCTGTTTTAAAGTCTCCAGGCTTCGGCATTAAACATTCAACAGGACCCGACAAGAACTGGGGCATGTAAGTCGACCGAAAAAGACTTTTTATATGTATGTTTTTGCAAGGTGATAATGATGATGATTAAGAGCAAGGTGAAGTGCTTATCACGACTAAGTTCAGTATTAAAAGCTGAGCCGGACGCCACCATTTTATCTCACACTTCCTCCTTCAGTGACGCTCACGCTCAATTAAGACACAAATAGAATAGCACACAGTGGAGGGCAGAACTCCACCAACTTTTAATCAGGGTGAAAAAAAGCACTGAATCACAGAACAGCAGTATGTGCTATGACAAGAACGAGGACGGAGACAGCAACAAGTGGCCGACATAGTGTAGCCCCACACAAACACAACATAACACAATATAGTATAACAAACTCATTAACATAAGTCATTATGTGTGGTAAACAGAGGGCGGCATAAGACAACCATTTTAGATAGTGGGGTGGTGGGAAGATAGTAATACAAACACATGAAATATATACATATATATATGATGACAATCACAAACGCTATTAGATGTCTGATTGGATGATCGCCACAGCGCAGACAACGAGTTTTCAGTTTACATCTCAGCGTTATTAACATTCAATGATCGTCACGCAGCATGTGTAGAAGCACAGCATATATCCTTTTGTTCGTCCATACTAAGACTGTTCGCAAACTGAAAATAATACGGAACTAGAGGTAACTTACAACTTTTCTTCTTTTCCTTTCGGCTTGTCCGTTTAGGGGTCGCCACAGCACGTCATCCTTTTCCACGTAAGCCTATCTCCTGCATCCTCCTCTCAAACACCAACTGCCCTCATGTCTTTCCTCATGACAGCCATCAACCTTCTCCTTGGTCTTCATCTCGCTCTCTTGCCTGGCAGCTCCATCCTCATCATCCTTCTACCAATATTCTCACTATTTCTCCTCTGGATGTGTCCAAACCATCAAAGTCTGCTCTCTCTAACTTTGTCTCCAAAACATCGAACCTCGGCTGTCCCTCTGATGAGCTCATTCCTAATTTTATCCAACCTGGTCACTCCTGGAGCGAACCTCAACATCTTCATTTCCGCCACCTCCAGCTCTGCTTCCTGTTGTCTCTTCAGTGCCACTGTCTCGAATCCGTACATCATGGCTGGCCTCACAACTGTCTTATAAACTTTGCCCTTAATCCTAGCAGAGACTCTTCTGTCCCATACCACACCTGACACCTTCCTCCACCCGTTCCTGATTGGACTTGTTTCTTCACTTCCTGACTACACTCACCATTGCTCTGGATGATTGACCCCAAGTATTCAAGTCCTCCACTTGTTCATAAACAGAGGAGTTCTTAACCCGAGGTTCTACTGTATACTGTATATGTACACATACATTCCTGTGTGGAGTTTGCACGCTCTCCTCGCGCTTGCATGGTTTTTCTCCGAGTGCTCTGGTTTCCTCCCACGTTCCCAAAAAACATGCATATCAAGGCCTTTTGACAGCATGCAACGACGACTGCGCCCCGGTGAAAGCTTGCCACTGTTTGGAAGTGCTTGCATAGAAGCTTTACCAGGAAGTAACAGGGAGGATTTTCCAGCTGTTAACACGCTAAAATCAATCCGCCACCCCCTCTCCTATTGGATGCGGTTTCTGACGTAATTGCAACACCGATCTCGAATAGAACAGAAAGTAGAAGACTGGGGTTCAATCCCTGGCCCCGCCCGTGTGTAGTTTGCATGTTCTCCCCGTTTCTGCGTGGGTTTTCTCCGGGCACTCCGGTTTCCTTCCACATCCCAAAAACATGCATGGTAGGTTAATTGACAACTCTAAATAGCCCGTAGGTGTGAATGTGAGTGCGAATGGTTGTTTGTTTGTAAGTGCCCTGCGATTGGCTGGCAACCAGTTCAGGGTGTACCCCGCCTCCTGCCCGATGATCGCTGGGATAGGCTCCAGCACGCCCGCGATTCTAGTGAGGAGAAGCGGCTCAGAAAAGGGATGGATGGATGGATAAATTAATTTATTCAATCTTGGAAAAAGGCTGTAACACAACAAAATGTGGGAAAAATGTAATTTATATATATATAGATATATATATATCTATATATATAGATATATATATATATATTTTCTACTTCCTGGTTCATGGAGGATGGCATTCAGACCATTTGCATGCCGGTGGGGTGACGGGACAGTTCTACAGGTCGTAGAACTCAAATGTCGATTGCATTTTTATCCATATTTGGACTGCAATGTAATCTTCTCAGCACACACACAGTACTCTTTCCCTGCTAGGCCTTTGACGAGGTAATAAAATGTGCTGCACTGGGCTGAGCTTTAATTCCACGTGCGTTCCCCCAGTCTGCTCTTGCGACATCATCATGGCGGCTGTGCGGGAGATTGGACGCCATCGATTTCTAGCAGCGTGTCATTCACAGCTTTCCCACCCAACACAGATCATTACCATAAATGTAAGGGGGATTCGTGTGTAGGTGTGTGTGAATGTGTATGTGTGTAGACGTTTAAATGAGTAAGAAGCTGAGCTTAGATGAGCGAGGCGTGACAGCCCTCAACTCCCCAACACCCCTGTCTCCTTTCCGATGTTCCTCTTCAGCTTGCTGTCGTCCTGACATTGTGATGCGGTGTGTGAGGCCGATCTGGAGTGGTACTTCTTTTTAGGGAAGCCAGACAAATAGACATTCAATAACGTGTGTGAGCGTATGTTTGTGTGTGTGTGTCAACTCTTATGCCTTTTCCAGGAATTACATTCTTCAGACCTCCGATTGGCTGTAATGGACTTATGGATAGGGTTTTTGTGCCAAAGTTGCGCTTTTTCCGAAAATGACTTTCTATGAGCTTCCGATTGGCCAGAATTGCCTTAAAGGAATATTTTAGAGCTGCAAAGACATCTTGATTTGTTCCCGTAGAGCCATATGGCTTAATTTTTTGAATAAAACGGGACTTGTAAAGTCTTTAAACATCTCTTAGCCAAACTTTTCCCCGCATTCCATCAAAGCTGCTTCCGTTATTCCTAAGTACGAATGCAGAAGCGTGTCGTTTGGCCATTAAAAGTCGACGCTCGGCTTGAAAAAAAAGACAAACAGCGAGCAAATCGCTGCGTTTGCAGCAAAGACAAATCCGATTTGTGTTCTCTTTGTAGCCGATTAATGGCGGCTGGCGCGCGAATATTTCACACAACTTTTTTTCCCCCCCCAAGTCTCCTTCAGCGCGCATTCAGAGCACCATCCCTTAGTGAGGGAGGATTGATAATGATTGTGTCTCAGTCCGCCGAATTGTGCAGCGCACATTGTTCAGGCCTTTCATCCGCAGCTGATAATCAAGCATTAGCATTCATCAATTCAGACTTGACGGCAATACGGCTTTGATTATTGATCCTGCAGAGATGTGTGCTAGCGTGATGTAGTGTTCTTTTGGAAAACAAGCAAGCTAGTAGACAGGGCTTCCCATGTGAAAGGAAAGAACAAGACACCAAAACAGTCAAACAAAAACAAGTAAACTCTAAATTATTTGTTTAAAGCAAAGAAAACAATGGGGTAAGAAAAAAAAATAATTAGAATGCAGAATGTCCCACACCAGACGAATCTCAATTCTTCAGCATTAACATTCAGTAGACTCGATATTGTTGACTGATAAGTCCAACAAAATCATCCGTTATTGTGTCCATCCATCTATCCATTTTCTATACCACTTATCCTCTTCAGGTTCATGGGTGAGCTGGAGCCTATCCCAACTGACTTCCAGTGAAAAACAGGCAACACCCTGGACTGGTCTAAACAATGGTGTAAGGAAATAAAAACAAACATCATTTCTTGTAATGATTATCCTCAAAATTCCTTATTGAAGGAAAAATTTAAAAGTAATGAAAGAAAAAAACAATTTCCTCTCATGAGCAAACTTTCAATTCCTTGTTTTAAAGAAAAAAGTTGTGAAAGAAAAAATGTATTTCCGTCTGTGTTACTGCTACATTCCTTGTTTACATAAAATATTGCGTAAGAACACAAGGATAGTTTCGAAAATTTACATTCCTTTTCTAAACAAAAGAAAAATAGTGTAAGAAAAAGTAAACATCTTTCTTGTTGCGAATAAACTCTCAATTCTTTATTTAAACAAAAGAAAATATCATCATAAAAAGTAAACAAACATAATTTCTTCAAATTTAAACAAAAGTAAAAACATTGTAAAAAAAAAACCCGAAAACATTGATAATTTCCTATACACAGTAAACTCTGAATTCCTTGTTTAAATGAAAGAAAACCAAAATAAAAGAAACAGGAAACAATCAATTTCTTCAGCGAAATAGCAGCTTTCTAAAAAACAGTCTCTGTTTTTGAATCCGTACTTTAGTCATCCTGCTATGCTACAGCCATTTCCTCATCTCTTGTTCCACTTTGTCTCCCATTGTCCAATCCGGCCTCGGTGATCAGGTGATAAGAGATCACAGCTCGGATTTATCGCTTCCCTTTCTGCGCTATTTATTCATATTTAACAGATGTTCCCTTTTCGAAGCGATCTTAATGACTTGCTGAGATAAAAGTCAACATTCGGAGGCTCTTTGTTGCTTATCTTCGCTGCGAGCGAACTTCACACACCCGGAAAACAAGATGTAGGACGCCAAGGCTATAAATACCGTGTCTGTAGACTTTTGGTAAAGCAGCATGTGGCTCACTGCCCGATGATATTCTCAAGGTACACTCTGTTCCCACTAATTGCGAACAATTGTATGTTTATCATCATAAGGCGGCTGTGTTTAGTCCCTTCTTTTCTCGTCCATAGCCATGCAAACATTCGACATTCAGACAGAATTTAAGTGTTTTCCAAATTTAAAGCCACACACCCCCCTTCACCCCTTCCTCATCTCCAATACTACAACCGTAGTCGATTTGAGCTCATTTTTTTGTCTCTGCCTGTGATTGATGGATGTATGAGTGGGAGTTAAGGAGACTATTAGTATTATCGCCAGTGATTGATAGTCATTATGACACAAATTAGCGTAGCCTTGGCCCGGGATGTAATGTACTCTGGATTATAGACGCAGGTTTCCCAGAAGCTCAACTCCATTTTTATTGCCTTTTGAATGCAGGCAGAAGAATCCCATCAGTGTTTGTCAGACTGCTATTTATTTTTTTGTTTTGGTGTTTTTTTTTCCTTTGGCTTTCTCACATCCACAACATTTCTATTTTGCACCCAGCTGTGTAATCTCTGTATTGGCTGCCTTTAGAGCTTCATTTCCACCTCTGGTGTGATTTAAAGGGAAATAACCTCCCCGATCCTCTGCCTTCTTCTTCCCTGAAGATGTGTGGCCTATTGCCCAAGCCGCCGAGGGCCATTATAACAGCAAAGTGTCATAAAACACCGGACCACCAAGCTAGGATTGAGCTGTTGGGACCAGATTAGTGTGAATGCAGTGTACAAGGTCTTCTGGCAAATACAGCAGCTCCTGTCACACCAAGGCTAAAACAGGTACTGCCATGAGATCACAAACATACTAATGTTAACAGTTACATGTACTTCAAAAAACATGTTCAAAGATAACCTTGAAATTAGCCACATGCTATTTCACCAGGTCAAAATAAAAAGACTGGTGAATTTCCATCACGTCCACTGTTCATTCAGAAGATTGGAGAAGGATGTATACAATAAGAAACATTCCTCCCCTGCAGACAGATTTACTTAGCAGCATGGAATTTGATAGCCATGTCTATCATAAGTAGACCCACAAATAAATCTGAAGAAACAATTTCCAAAAATACACAGGCAGGCTGCCACTTTGGTCTGAAGCGGTCAGACTCAAAAATGTGCTCGTTGCTTCTCGGCCTTTTGGCTCAGATCAAGTGCAGTATCAAAAAATGTGCTCGTTTTGAAAATTCCATTTCACTAAGCAACGTGACATTTAGGAGACAAACCCATCGTGAGAAGACCCACAAAAAAGTCTCAAAAACCATTGCAGTCTGCCATTTTGGTATGCAAGACTATTTTAGGGTTGTTTTAGTTATTAGGTCTGATGATTGATCTGACGGCTGATCTCGAAATGGTTTCATTTTGTCTTTGCTGTTCAAATAAATTGCTATTTCCCATACTCCAAAACTTGCATCTGCATTTTGCAGATTTGTCTTTCTGGAAAAAAGTTACTTTGTGTAGGGATTGTGGGAAAAATTTGATTGGCTGAGTAGACCCACAGAAAAGTCTCAAAAACCCGTGCCCAGAAACACAAAGAAAGTCTTCCATTGTTGTTTGAGGCAGCCATTTTAAGGTCATTAGCAATTTTTCGCATGTCCTTCTGGAACTGGTCCTTAAGATTCTGTTAAATTGCCACCCGATTTAAACCACAGACTTGACAGAAAGGTGGCGTTACATTGTGGAACATTTGAGTTTGTGTCACTGCGTGTAGGTGGAGCAGGGCAGCAAAGTTTTATTTCTCACCATAAAACCTTAAAGTCAAATAACTCCGCTCCACGAGGTCACAGCTTGTCAGCGTACATGGGTAGATGTGCATGAAGGTGCTGCCACCCATAGGATTGTTTTGGCCTCGGCATTGGTGTGCACTGCAGCAAGTGCCACTCTATATAATACACTATGAAAGCAGCCTCATTTAGGAAAAGCGATGCGCCAGGCAAGCGTGTGAGGTGAGCTGCTTTAATTCCTATAAATTAGTCAGAGCAAAGTTCAAGGCAGAGTGCCAGATGATTTAGCCGGCTAAGTGATCCACCCCCGCACAGCTCAGCAGTGTTGATGGTGGGCGGTAAGTTGGGGGGGGTGAGTTGTCAAACGACAAACACGGCAAAGAGAGCTAATCGCGAGGAAGCGCCCCAACGAGGGCGCGCAGGGCCGGGCCTTATGAATTAGCGAAGTCGCGGGATGTATTGCCTCCAACCCCCCAACCAACCCTGTGTGACAACCTGGATCTTGGATTTAATCACGCTGGGCCTCAGATGTGAGTAATAGAGGCAAACTTATTATTTTGCTTGGGGACTATTTTGCTTGTGGAGACTGTGGAATGGCTGCACTTTCCTGTTAAATTATTATTGCAGCAGACGCACACACAAGAGAGCTGGCGGCCATGACAGGGCCCCGCGATACGCCACTGCTGGAACATGATTTCCGCTCCCCGGTGGGAAAAAAACGGCCTGTAATTCACTGCAGCGATTCGGATACAGAGGTAGGAAGTAAGGAAGTACAAATACTTTGTTTTTATACTTAAGGAGGCTCCGGTGGTTGTACATAATGCTGCTTTTCAAGAAGACGCGTCACGGGTTTGATTCCTACTCAGCGCTCTAGTACCCAGCCACGGCCAGTCCGAAACCCGATAATAAAAAATGGAAAAAACAAACGAACAAAAAAATTAACTCTGACCCTGTAGTTAAGTAAATATTGCAGTTGTCAACACTTTTTGACAACAACAGTTACTTGTACTTTCTTCTCATTACTTTGTCAAAATAGGCTTCTTACTCTTTCTAACTTCTGTGGATGATGACGCGACGTAAAAAAAAGTCATAACTAGAGAGAGATAAAGTCAACCACAGCTGATCTTTCCAATAATTAAGTGATTGATTGACTGATTGAGAGCTTTGGAACTTATAAACATACAAACATAAGAAAAAGAGACAACAGCCACATGGAGGAACGTGAACCAGGGAGCATTAACCGTGATGACGTTACAGATTTGGCATTGCAAGATACTTCCCATCCATGACCTTATTTGTTTTCATGTCGTTGGCTACAAGAATGATTCTTGGTGAAAGTGTTATCCTGTGCCAGCCTAAACAACAACAAAGCTTCCGGCATTAACAAAATACAGCTGAAAATAGATATATATGTATGGTGCATTTTTTTGTTGTCATCATGAGCGAATTCAGCATTTCTTGTTATGTTGTTTCCTTTTTCTTAACACGTTGTCAGTTAGTTCAACCCCGATTATCCTGTTAGAATTTAGCTTGCAGCAAAGCTGTCTCCTTGTTTTTTCTTTGACGCAAGCACTATGCAAGTTAATAAGAGTGAAAGTATTGGTTTTTTTTTCATTGTGGCAAGTGATCAAAATTGGTATGTGTATGGTTCTTGTGTGCATAAAGACAACAACACGTTGCGTTATGAGTCATGCAGGTAGAGCGACGGAAACGCAAGCCCTACGGCATTAAAGAAGGGCTGCCGCAGGAAAGGAAATGTCAGGGCAATAACATTAAAGTATGGCAGGGTGGGTAATAATGACAGCGAAGGGTCATTTGCAGCTGCACATAGTTCACTCTGCACACAATGACTCCACTGACAGTCCTACTAAGCTTTGCAAAGATCTCACAACCATAAAAAAAAGCTTCATGTCTACTTGATGTTCCATGTCATAGCTATGTGAACCACTGTACTCTCAACATTGGCACCACTGGAACCAAATTGTAATCAGCTCCTGGCAAAATCGGTTGAGCAATTTTTCGCATAATACTGCTATAGCTAACAAAGAAACAAGGCTGTTAAAACCCCCACTTCCTTGGGAGAGGTAATCACGGCTGTGGCTTTGTTTACGTGATATGCTCTCAAAAGCTTCCAAAGATGCATTTAGCAGGACTTAAACCCTCTTCAAGTGCTCGCTGAAAATGAGCAACTGGCTGTAATTATATTTTAGACGTGATGTGACTGAGAGCATTGAAAATAAGCGTCGAGCAGTATTCTGCTTGCTTAAGAATCTGAAATCTGTTATCTCACATACTGGCCAACGAGCAACATTAGCGGCAGTGACAGTGAAAGCTAAAAAAACAAGACAGGCTCTGACAGTGTGGCGCTGATGTATTAAAATTCAATGTTTTATTGCAAGTCATCAAACTTCCATGCCACAACAGTGAAATCTAAAATGTCCCAGAATTCTGCATCTCTCTAAGTATGTTCGTATAATTTGGTAGCAATTGAACAAAATCTCTGACCTTAAAATGTCTGCTTAGAACCAAAAAGACTTTCTTAATCTTTTTCAACATGGTTTCTTGAAACCATTATGAGGCAGAATTTTCAAAACATGCTGGGCGACTCTATTAAGTACATGACAGCTTTTGAACAAATGTTTAAGACTTGGCAAAATGACCATGAATGATTATAAAATGATTATAAAAAAAATATTATATTATATTATATATATATATATATATTATATTATTATATTATTATAAAAAAATAAATTATTATATTATTATTATTTTTAAAAAAGTAAATTATCTATATTTTTTCAACTGATTTAGGACTATTTTGCATCGCTGAATCTGAAAAGGACATCTGTTTCTCTTGCTCAGGTCAGGTTTTTATGCCAAGTTGTTAACAGTTTATTCATCAAATGTTCCAAACTTTGCTTACTCTAAATTGAATAGTAGTTAAAAATTCAGGTCACGAACCATTTATTTGAATGTCTAATGCGGAAACACCTGTACATTTAAACAAAATTATTTAAAAGACATGGCCATAGTTCAAAAGGTTTACCTGATTGAGCAAAACCAATGTGATATTAGGATTCAGTAAATCAAAACTGTCCTTAATCACCTAAAAAAATCTTTGACAAAAAAAATTGTTGTTGACCAGTGTTAGCTTTGAACCAATCTGGTACACTCAGGCATGGGTTTCTGAGTCTTTTTTGTGTCTACTAATGACAGACTTGCCTACAAAATTTCTTGTTACTAAGTAGTCGTCTCCGGGGGCTGAGTGGGGGGGAAAAAAAAAAGGCGAACAGATGAAGTCATTTCAAGAGGCTCTAATGGTTCAAATGTGATAATTTAAATGGAGATGATCATTATCTGAAACATGCTAATTAGCTACAGTACTGCCTGTTCTTATGTTGCTCCGTGTGTTGTCACGGCAGTCTCATTTATGGACCCGTCCGCCCAATAATGGATGGTGTTGTTGTTTGTTGAGCTGGGAGCACACGTGGGAGAAAATGTGGTTGTGTGTGTGTGTGTGTGGAGGGGGGGGTGGTCAGGGGGTGGGTTGTGAGGGAGTGTGTTATTCTCAATGGCAAGAAAAGTGCAGTGGCATGTGTGACATTTCGTTGAAGATCAGCACGCTGGCCTACGATTAAAGATGATGATGATCATCACTGCTGAGGGTCGCTCACCTCAATCACTGATGCTTACTCCCACCTTCTCCTCTTCTTTTTTTCCTCTTCTTCGTCATCAAGCTTCTGCTCACTCTCTCCTGTCTTAGCGTGCTGGTGACCTTTTCGCGCAGATGAATTATTTCACTTTAATGACGAGAAGAGAAGGCCGGCTGAAATAATGGCGAGAGGGCCACCACCCACACACACATGGAGGTAGACTCTTCATTCATTCATTTTCCTCCGCTTATCTGAGGTCGGGTCGCGGGGGCAGCAGCCTCAGCAGGGAACCCCAGACTTCCCTCTCCCCAGCCACTTCATCCAGATCTTCCGGGGGGATCCCGATGCGTTCCCAGGCAAGCCGAGAGACATAGTCTCGCCAGCGTGTCCTGGGTCATCCCCGGGGTCTCCTCCCGGTGGGACGTGCCCGGAACACCTCACCAGGGAGGCGTCCGGGAGGCATTCTAATCAGATTCCCGAGCTACCTCATCTGTCTCCTCTCAATGCGGAGGAGAAGCGGCTCTACTCGGAAAACTCAATTTGGCCGCTTGTATCCGCGATCTTGTTCTTTCGGTCACGACCCACAGCTCGTGACCATAGGTGAGGGTAGAAACATAAATCGACCGGTAAATTGAGAGTTTCGCCTTTCGGCTTAGCTCCTTCTTCACCACGGACCGATTCAAAGGCCGCATCACTGCAGACGCTGCACCGATCCGCCTGTCGATCTCCCGTTCGATTCTTCCCTCACTCGTGAACAAGACCCCAAGATATTTTAACTCCTCCACTTGGGGCAGGATCTCATCCCCAACCCGGAGAGGGCACTCCACCCTTTTCCGACTGAGGACCACGGTCTCAGATTTAGAGGTGCTGATTCTCATCCCAGCCGCTTCACACTCGACTGCGAACCACTCCAGTTAGAATTGGAGGTCCATGGTGAGCACAGAAGTCCAATAACAGAACACCACTCGGGTTCTGACCGGGGGGGCCATTCCTCCCAATCACGCCCCTCCAGGTCTCACTGTCACGTGAGCATTGAAGTCCCCCAGCAGAACGATGGAGTCCCCAGCGGGAGCGCTCTCCAGCAACCCGTCCAAGTACTCCAAAAAGGGTGGGTACTCTGAACTGCCAGTATCATGAAGTGCTTTAAAGTGGACTCTTTCAACTATGAAGACACTTTTTTTTCTGTTCAACAATGCAAATAAATAGCTACAATTTGACATCTAAATAAAGAAGTAATGTGCTTTTATTTTTTAGACTGTACTTTAAAAAATAATGGCTAAAAATAATAATTAAAGTTGCTTAAAATGATGATGGTCATGTAAAGTCCTCAAAATGATGATAGACTTTGAATCATTCTGTACCCACATTAGATGGCATAGGCAAAAAATCTTCGATAGCCTTGCCAATCGGTAAAGGGGTAAAACCTCAACACTAACCCTTATCTTCAAATTCCCTAATAGGTATTCATCACCTAAAATCTCTTTTTGTTTCATCAGGATACTTGCGCTTGCAAAACAATTTGTAACTTTTCAAGCATGTTGAGGCAACTCAAAATTTGTTCAATTCCCTACATGAAAGTCAAAGTACCAGCCCTGGAATTCACCCCAAAAAGCTACTTCAAACTAAAATGGTTGACTTGTTGTTCAATTTCACATTCTGGTCCGTGACAGTTTTTTTTACTGTGTTTGATTACGACAGACTTGTCCACCCAGTGTCACGTCAATCAGTGAAAGTGGAGTCTGGGGCTAATTTATTTTAGCTTTCCATGTGGAAGTGCTGAGTTTTCAGGCATATGAGGCCCCCAAAAGGTGATTTATTTAATTATATCATGATGCTCTGTCCCCTTCAAGACACTTGCACATAGAACTGTGTGTGTACCAGCGTTCCTCGGACAAAGATGCTTCCTGGTGTTTTGTGTGAGCGAGTACGCATTGATGATTGAAACCTCCTCCTGTGTGAAAGTGACACTTTCTCTTCTCCTACAGTGTTTGATTAAATCTCTGTGTGTGTGTGTGTGTGTGCGTGTGTGTGGGTGTGTGCGTGTTGAATCAGGAAAGGAAGAAATCCATGAAAAATTCAAACGCTTATAATACAAAATCCAGATGAATTATGAATGCTTAATGGGGACAGCGCCGAGCAAGCGAGCCAGCGTGTGTGCATGTTGAAATTGTTCTGCAAGTAGCCTGGCTCTGGGCGCTAGCATTGTGTGCCAGGGCCGCATTCAATACACGGGCCGTGGCGTGTTTTGCTCCCGACCCCCCGTCCCCTCCCCGCCTCTGTTCCCTCCTCCTCACTGGTAACGAGGTGCTGAGGGACAACGAGTGGTTGACGCCAGCAACATGTGAGAAGCTTTTAACTGTTACTTAAGCGCCGCTAATTGCCTTCATCTTTGCCACAAACACGTGTTGTTGTTGTTGTTGTTGTGCAGCTGCTGGACCCATACCAAGCATCTCTGTGCTGAAATATTCACAAATCTTTGCTGATGATGGCCCCTCCTCTTTCTTGCTCACTCTCTTATTGGCTTTTAATGAAATATTGAGCTCCAAGAAAAACTTCCCGCTCTTATGAATAATAGAAAAAGCAATTTAAGTAACATCATGGAAGAGGACTGAGTGGACTGCTGTGATAAGGGAGGAGGTGTCTTGGCATGGACGATGATGTCACAAAAGCCCATTAAGGGACTTTTATAGGGATGGAATGTTAAAGAAGAATAAGAGAGAGAGAAAAAAACTTAATATCAAAGGATACCAACCACAACATGTGCTTACACGTGGTTTCGAAGAGGATAGACCAAAAAAAGATCAGCAGAAAATCACAACAATTGCAACTTCTTCATGCTTTGAAGGAAGAGAGAGTAAAGCAGCAATAGAAAAGAACTGCAATTGCACCTGCTATTATGCTGTTTCGCAGGGAGACGGGCCGAGAGGAAAAAAGAGCAATATATAGCAAAAGACAACATTAGCAACTGCCACTTGGTTTGAGAGGGCACAGACACAGAAGAGAGAGATAAACTACAAAAACAATGGGAAATAACAGGAATAACACTGCTAACGATATGTGTTTTTAGAGGGGACAGACAAAGAGAAAAAAACAATGAACATAAGGAACAACAGAGAGCAAACCTCTAGAGAGCAAATAGCAATAGCAAAAAACAACAATTGCAATGGCGCCTGCAAAGACAGTGTTCAGGACTGCGCCCATCCGAAAGTAGTGAAATCGGTGAGTAATTGACGCTCACCCAAAAAGGTTTGTAATTGCCTGTGGATGCCACAAGATGGCGGCAAATCACTTTTTCTATGAGACGATGTTATGGCAAGGCTAAACGAAGCTCCTCTCCTGACTTTAACAGTTCATTGGTCCCAACATGACGGCACGGTGGCCATTTGAGCGTCAGCCTCACAGTTCTGAGGTCCCGGGTTCAATCCCCGGCCCCGCCTGTGTGGAGTTTGCATGTTCTTCCCGTGCCTGGCTGGCAACCAGTTCAGGGTGTACCGTCTCAGAAAATGAATTGGATGGTTCCAACATACCACAAAAAAGCACCAAAGCCATGTTTTTGTATTCATTATGGCTTTCCCCTGGGCACAAAAAGATCAAATAGGTGATCACAGAGATAAATTGCCCCCGGAAAATCTGCGAAAAGGCAAATTCACCAATGCCCAATTCAAAATATGCGAGGGTTCATGTTGTTTCTGAGATGATGGATAAAAAGAGCAATATTAAAAGAAAACAATAGCAATTGGCACTTAGATAAAAGTGAAAAAACAGCACTATCAAAAGAAAGTGTTTATGTGGACTGCAAAGCATGCCTCCATGCCAACAGATTTGAGGGTGAGGTGGTCAAAGGCATCTTGAGGACACAGCATGCATGCCTTGGTGGTGTAAATCCATCCCAGCATGCACCTCCTTCCAATTAGCTGACTCAGCTTGTTTGCGGCTCCATTCAGGAGACTTGTGAGTGTGAGTAAGGCGAGATCAAACAGCCTCTGCATTTTAGCTCGCAGCATAAAGCTAAGAGGTCAGCCGCATAGTTGGCTGAATCAGCCAAAGGTCTGGGTAAGAAACAAAGGTTAGGGTTTCAAAATAGGTTATCAAGCTCGGTTTATGGTTCCAAGATATGTTTCAAAGTTAGGTTTCAAATCTGGAATAAGGTTTCACACTTGGGTTTGAGTTTCAATTTAGGGTTTGCAAGACAGGGTTAGCGTTTCAAATTCAGATTCCATGTCAGCATGAAGGTTTCAAGCCAGGGTTATAGTTTTATAACAAAAGTTAGGGTTTCATGATATGATTTCAAGCTTTAAGTACGCTTTTTAAATGGGGGTTCAAGACAGTGTTATTGTTTTAAAGTAGACTTTCAAGCCTGGAATAGTTTTTTCAAAAGAAGAGTTTTAAAACAGGAATAAGTGTTTTAAACAATGGTTAGTGTTTCAAATGAAGGTTTCAAGACAGGGCTAGGAGTTCGGAAGAAAAATGAACAGCAATTGCAGGAGGATTCCCGAAAAGACCATTTTTTTCTTCGAATCACTGTTTAAATAGAGAGCTTTTTTCTATCCGACGTCACAGTGACAGTGTTGATCCTGTAAAGCACAATGAGGGCTGATATGAAACGAACACTTTTGTCTGGGTACACAATACGAGTGCTGACGGGCGGCCACAACAAAGGAGATCGTGTCCTCTTTTCTTATCTGGATTCCTCGGCGGTCTAAGGATACACCCCCCTAACCCACCTCCACTTCATCATGGAGGAGCCATTAAAATATTGCTGCCTCAACACAGTAAGGCCGGGTGGTCGTCATCAGCTAATAGCACAGCAGCCCCCTTTGTGATGCCAGACATTTGGCAGCACGCTCATCCTCCCTGGAGACCCAAGAGACACTCTAAAGATTCTTGTAGACTAGAACCTCTTCACTTTTGTGAAGATCCTCAAAAAGGGTTGTCTCCAGTCAATCACCCTAGAAAGTAGCCCCTAACACCAGTTTCAGTGGTTAATACTAATTGGAAGGGCATGTCTATCATAACAGGACACACAAAAAAGTCTTAAGGATCCATGTCTCAAATTGAACAGAAAGTAGGCCATTTTGGTTTGAAACAGCCATTTTAGGATGTCTTCTCGGGCTCATATCAACTCCTATCAGGCAATTTGCCCAAGTCATCCACAATTGATCATTATAAGGATTTTTGGAAAAAACAGAAAACACGCCTCCTCGGGCCTGGCCCGCCCATCCATCCATCCATCCATCCATCCATCCATTTTCTGAGCCGCTTCTTCTCACTAGGGTCGCGGGCGTGCTGGAGCCTATCCCAGCTGTCATCAGGCAGGAGGCGGGGTACACCCTGAACTGGTTGCCAGCCAATCGCAGGGCACATACAAACAAACAACCATTCGCACTCACATTCACACCTACGGGCAATTTAGAGTCTCCAATTCATGCATGTTTTTGGGATGTGGGAGGAAACCGGAGTGCCCGGAGAAAACCCACGCAGGCACGGGGAGAACATGCAAACTCCACACAGGCGGGGCTGGGGATTGAACCCCGGTCCTCAGAACTGTGTGGCTGACGCTTTAACCAGTCGTCCACCGTGCCGCCCCCTGGCCCGCCCTGTAGCGATATTTAGATGTTTAGCGATATTTAGATACCGACTCAGCCGTCCTCCCATGGACCCTGCTGCCTTTGCGGTAGCCAATCCTCTGGTCGCTCTGCGAGTTCCCAGCTTCGGGTGTGTGGCAGTGTGTCCAAAGCGATGTGGAGCAATGGTATTAACTAGCCGATGTGCAAGGTATGTCTGCGCCATGAAAACAGGAAACACAACAAATTGGTTTATTCATTTGAAGAAGTACCACCCAAGTGAATATGTAGAAAACATAATAATGTGAGTGGCTTCAGTATAGCCTGCCAATCACAGCACAGGACCCGTATCATTAGCAGTTAGCCAATGCTAGCAGTGAGGCCACCAGACCAACGCAACAAACAATCATGTCAACATTATTCAGGTGTTTTGTAAAATGGAAAAACTACTTTATCTGTATTGTTATTAAAGATAATGCACATTTAAAAGTAACCCATCATGTTAACGGTAAGTAGCATCATAACTGGAGAATGATAAAGTTTACAGTTCAAGGTATCTTCATTATCCACAAATACTTCAAAATGTGTTATATGTTTCTACATTTGTTGCACTGTTGAGTGAAAATGTTTCTTATATTTGTCTATATTTATTTTATCTAATTTATCTAGTGTGCTAATATGTAAGGCTTACTGTTTTAAATATTGACTGAGAAGTTTGTTAACAAAAGGTGATAATAAAATGTTGAACTACTCTCCAGCTTTAGTTTTCGGTACAGATGCTTGAACTGGCTATTTAAAAAAGCTGAAAAACAATACAAATAAATCGTGATAAAACTCGACATCAGACAATATAGAAAACTTTTTTTTTTTTTTTTTTTCTGCCACTTAGCCCATCCCTATTTGATCTCAAAGCAAAAACAGAGGACTAAGCAAGGTTACAGTCTTTATTAATTAATAAAGACAAAATAAGAGAGAGTAACAAGCCAGCAAGGCAATGGCAATGCCTACCATCAATGAGCAATATCTCGGCATTTTCCGCTTGTCCTTCCTTCATGTAAATACTGCGATGAAGGTGGGAGACAGGTGCGACGCAGGAGACTCCGCCCAAAGACACACACTGCGATTGTAGCCACAGCCAGACAGGAAACAACGCTTATCCACCATCAAATAATAGCTATGTGTTTGGATTTGGTTAGTGTCCCGAGATGCTCCGGTGGTGCGTTTTGGGTCTGTGTGCAGTTAGCATGCCACTAGAAGAGAGGCTGTGCCAGTTACTGAACGTAATTGCTCCTAATGACCATGAGGAGTTTGGTTTTCATTCTCCAGGGGCCATGCAAAAAGGGCTTTGGTCTTAACAGTTGATTAGTCGCAAATAGGCAGCACGGAGTCCTTGCACGGGAAACACAACAAGCGCGGCCAAATTGCCGCCAGTGTTCCTCGATCACAGAGATGCTAATGGACCAGCGGGCGAGCTAGTCCCGCTAATTTCTGAGCAAATGGACGACTGCTCTGGAAGTCAAATACAAGGTACTGTAATATGTTATACACGTAAATTAGCCCCTGAGAACTGTTTCATTTATTGACATACAATTAAGTGGAGATGTCTATGATAACTAGACACACGAATAAGTCTTAAAGACTCCCAACTCTGAATTGAACAGGAACACATTTTGATTCAAAGTAACCATTTTGGGCAAATTCTAGGCCTTGGACTTTGGCAAACACACATACATTTTTCCCAATAAGTGTGGCGTCAATATTTGTTCATTTCAAAGATTCAGCATGGAAAAGAGGTGTGAGGGCCTCTTGGTCACCTTTGGCAGCTTTAATTAATATTATTCCGAAAAAAGTATCATATTGTAGGAGCTTCAACATGCCCCAAACCTTAGCAATTTTTGCAAGCATGTGTATCCTGGTGGAAAAAAAATTATTTTAGGTGTCCCAGACATTACTAACCAAAGCTCACCCAGTAGTGCTCTCTGGAAAGTTTGACAAAATGTGCCAGACAACTGTTTCACTCATTGACATGAAATTGGGTGGTCATGTATATCATAGCAAGCACACGAAAAATTCCCATTCTAGAAATTGGACCAAAACTTGGACAATTTGATTTTAAGCGAGCGTCTGGGAAATTCCAGAGCTTGTACTTTGACAAACTCCTACTAGGAAATTTGCCGAAGAAGCCCCAGTTGGAAGAAGGTGTCCTAGACAACCATGCTAAACCTTGAAGTGTATTTGCATATGCCATGTAATGAGGGCAGAGCATAGTGTTAAACTTTGATCATGGCATATGCCATGGGAAAGGGGATGGGGATGCCCGTTCGTTGTTGCTCACAGCTTTAATTGTTGTTATTTCTTCCCCCTTCACAGATTCATTTGCATTATGCAAATGAACCAGTGATATGAATCTTCTTCCCTCCGATGAACATTGTGGCCCGCAATTTACCGAGCGAGTAATTGCTTATTGACAGAGTCATATTAGAGTGGAAATTGTATAATGGAAAAAAGAAAAGAAGAGGCAGAGGCATCTCAATAAAATGTTGCTGCAAATAACAACAAGGATACAATTAGAAGTCATCAGCGAAATGGACATGAGTGAGCGTCTCTCGTTTGTGCCACCTGTGCTTGCTCTCTCCCGCCGTCTCTTTAATTAATTCAGAAAAACATTGTCAAGGATACGAATTACAAGCGCACACTCGGAGTCACAGCAAGATGCGGGCAAATGAGGTCAAGGTCCCGTGCCAGTTATCCATATTGGGTTGCAATATTTCTGCTGTTTGTGGAATGTGACCAAAAGGCCCACTGACCCGCTCACTGAGAAACATAAAGTTTAGTAGGCATGTCTAATCAAACTCATGAAAAAGTCTGAAGAACCCGTGCCTGAAAAGACACAGAAGAAACATTTGGTTTGAATCAGACAGTGCGCGGAAAATATTTGACCATTGTCAAGGTACCTTCAAAGACAAACTTGTCCTTGATATTTTGTTTGATTGCTACCAAATTTGAACAACGCATACTCGACAGATGAGTTGACGGTAAGTTGTGAAATATTTTAATTTTTATAATTGCATGTGGGGGGCACATGGAAACAAAGTTTGAAGACTCACCATCAAACATGAAACTGTAATTATTCAGTCCTACATGGTCGGAAAAAATATCTTCCTCCAAATCCTGTTTCAATTAGCAACATGAGATAAACATGTCTATCATGAGTTGACTCACAAAAAGTCTCAAAAAGCCATGCCTGACAAGACACAGGAAGTCCACTATTTTGGTTTACAGCCACCATTTTATGGTCATTTTAACCCTTTCTAGTCCTCGAGATTTTGTCCAATTGCTACAAAATGGGAAACATGTAAACTAGACATAAATCACAGTAAGTTTCGAAACATCGGCTTTCGTCATTCCTTGTGGGCAGAGAAGTTGGCAGCAAAAATCAGTTGTTTTATTTCCACTAATGGCCACGATGTTTGTTTGAGGTCCACCCCTGTTCAGTGTGTTCCACAGTAGAGATCCCCTATGCTGAATTATAAATCAAAGGCTGCATTCAAACCAGGAGAAAATGAATGCACTCCTTTAAAACACACACTTAAAGTCAGCACCACGCAATCTGCATCAAAGCATGAGCGGCCGGGCAGCGCTTCAGTTCGGTGACCTACAGCAACCTTGAGTCAAAACGAAAACTACACAAGGATATGCCTCACTTTTAGATTTAAATCTGCCAAGGAGATTTTATGCCTGTCTTCTTTTGGCAGCTGGCCAGCACCTTATAATGCACATTACTGCCCCCTACAGTGGAGTGGAACGACCCCGTTTCACTCATCCATCCATCCATCCATCCATCCATTTCCTTTACCGCTTATCCTCACTAGGGTCGCGGGCTGCTGGAGCCTATCCCAGCTATCTTCGGGCGGGAGGCAGGGTACACCCTGAACCGGTCGCCAGCCAATCGCATGGCACAGGAAACAAACAACCATTTGCACTCACAATCACACCTCCGGGCAATTTATAGTTTCCAATCAACCTCCCACGCATGTTTTTGTGATGTGGGAGGAACCTGAGTGCCCAGAGAAAACCCACCCAGGCACGGGGAGAACATACAAACTCCACACAGGCGAGGCCGGGATTTGAACCGCGGTCCGCTGAACTGTGAGGCGGATGTGCTAAGCAGCCCTCTTTCATTCAGTAGCATGAAATTTGTTAGGCAAGTTTATTGTGAGACGACCAACAAAAAAGTCTCAAGAACCCGTGCCTGAAAAGACACAGGAAGTGTGCCATTTTGGTTTGAAGCAGACGTTCTATTGCGATTTTGATCCAGGGGTCCTTCACAGGCAAACATGTCCCAGAGATTTTGACCGATTGCTACCAAATTGGAACCATGTATACATGTATAAGAGTGACACAAAATTACAGGAAATTTGAGTTTACACCATTGTAGGGTCGAGCATAGAGATGAAGTTTGATAATTTGCCTTGAAACCTGTATGAACTTGTCTCCCCGAGCAATTCATTTATAGTCATCCTCCTAAGCCAGTTCCATTCATCCATCCATCCATTTTACATACCGCTTATCCTCACTAGGGTTGCAGCCGTGCTGGAGCCTATCTCAGCTGACTCTGGGCGAGAGGCAGGGTACACCCTGAACTGGTTGCCAGCCAATCGCACTCACATTCACACCTAAGGGAAATTGAGTCTTCAATTAACCTAGCATGCATGTTTTTGGGATGTGGGAGGAAACCCATAAAACCCACACAGGCACAAGGAAAACATGCTAACTCCACGCAGGTGAGGCCAGCTTTGAACCCAGGTCCTCAGAACTCTGAGGCAGATGTGCTAATCAATCGCCCACTGTGCCACTCAGCTCCATTTAGAAAGCTGAAATTGGGCAGGGATGTCAATCATTAGAACCACAGAAGAACCCATGTCTCAAAGGGCACAGGAAGTCTGCCATTTTGATTTGATGCAGCCATTTTAGGGTTGGGTTGGCCAGTTCCAGGGGTTCTTCAGAGGAGAACTTGTCGGAGAGATTCTGTCCAATTGCAAGTCAGATGCGTGAGGCTAAATTGTGAATTTTTTTGCCTATGTTATCTAATGTGGGATGAGGAGGGAGTCAACATTTGGTGACAATTTCAAGGATTCACTGTGATAATCATTGCAACTTCAATTGATCTTTTTTGTTCACCTAAATTGCCAAAAAGGAAACAAATTTCCCATGATGCCCGGCATGTTAGTGTCTGAGCGTCCTGAGAGATTGGCACCTGTAGGTAAAAAAAAAGGAAGGAAAACAGGAAGCGGCGTGCACCTGCATTTTCTTCCACGGTAATCGAATCCCTCCAAAGGCATCCATTTTTCTTCATCTCGGTGGGTCCACAGGACCTTTAAACAGAGCTGAGCGCAGAAAGAAGGTAGCATAGAACACAATTATAATTCCAATATAGTCCTGTAAAGAAAATGTAAACAGATAGCCACGGCTGCAGAGCGGGCGGGAGCCCCCCTTTTTACTCCCTGAAGACTTGTAATAAAGTAGAAAAGATGTAACACCAGAGGAGGTTTTTCTGTAGCTCCCACATTTGAAAGTGTGTACCGCAGGCCTGAACGGCCGCCGATGTGCACGGGAACGAGGGGTGTGTGTGTCTTCTGTCACGTCGGGTTGTACGTCGGCTTATTTTCAAGCGACACACACACACACACCTACAAACACGAGCGCACACGCACACAAACAAGCTCTGCCGGAAATCCCAAGGAGCGCAAATTGGTTTGGAATGTGATTTGTAAAGCGTGCTGCTTTTCAAACGGGCAAATGTGGGATCCTCTGCGGGTGAGACGTTTTCATCCCGCGCCATCCTTTGCTTCCCGCTCTTGAATATTCTGTTTGTTGTTGCTCGCTCACTCGGGGGGAGGTTGGTGGTGTTGTTGGTCGCTTTCCTTTCATGAGACATTTGACGTTCTTGTCCCTCTTCACGTAACAGCGCAATGCTGCAGCGTGACGCTCATTGTTTACGCCTTGGAACGCTGCATCCTCATAAGCCTGTTAGCAGTGAATGCTAAATAATATCAATATTAGCTCAGCTATCTTGGATTATGCGACTTTTTCCAAAATCTGTGAGGTTCTTTCTCAACTTAAAACAATTATCTCAACATCTATAAACGGGTAACGTATTAGAGAAAGACCATGCACTTACTGTTCCTGTTCCTATATTCGAACCTCCGCCATTTTATTTAAAAGTCATACATGCAAATCAGTCATCTTTCAGCGAAATTCGCTGTTTTGAACTCAAAATAGACCATTTCCATGAATCATACAGATCCGATGAGGTTTTCTGGGGAGGGGGTGGCCGTCGCTGACGTCATAGGTTGTTTCGTACTCCTTGAGCGCTGGCAGCTCGATCCATTCCACACATCCGCCATCCACACACAGATGTAGTTGCGAATATTACTCCGCGGCGGACTAATATGCTGGCGCATCGGCCTGAGGTTCCGCCTATGCCGGCTTTGGATAAATCACAGGAGTTGACGAGACCAGAAAAAACACTTCCGCCACATCTGCTGTTAAGAAGTAACGGTACTTTTACGCCATTACAATGAAATAAATGTCAGTTGCTACCTTTATTGATCAATTATTGCTTATTTATTAACTTTTTTGTGAGCGAGATTACGATTTAGACTTCTGAATTGGCACTGTTTTCTCACCAATCAAACGACACAAGAAAGTCACATGACCTCACACAACGTCTTCTATTGGGCTTCCCGAGCATAGGTATTAAAACTCAATAAGCCAGCCCGGCTGATCGTAGTGCCTACGTGACGGCCATGTGGGAAGGTTGTCGTTACCATGAAGGCAATGGCTCACAAGTCGTCGTGTTTACATTTAGACAACCAAAACTACTACTACTACTCTACCCACCTCTGGAGCGAACATCTTCTATTGCTACTCTTACGTTTAAGCAACATTTTTGCTCATCAGCTCAACCAGTGTCATATTTGTTGCACTAGTCTTTTGTATTTCCGCGTTGAGGTGCTGCGGGTCCTGGCCCTGGTTGTGGTCCCAGTGAAACAGCAAAGCACACGTAACTTCGGCGACAATAGTTGATCTGCTAGTACATCTTGTATTAATGAGGAAATGCGCCTACATTTATCTAATTAGTTTACAGATGTTGAGGTTAAATGTATTAAGCGACAGAGCGATGTAGGAATTAAATCACAACACAGAATGAACTAACTTTAAATTCAGAAATGACCAATAAAAAATGAAAAATATTGTACTCATTATTTTCCTGGAGGATGCATTTGGGATTAGCCTTTGAATTTGCTAATAGTGAAAAATTAGGTGAAACAGACAATGATTTTAGTTAATTCTTTTCCAGAATGAGAGCTGAAAGAGGAGGATGCTATTCATGTGGCACAGCTTTAAACAGGCATCAGGTGCAGGTGGAGTTGGGCCTGGCTCATGTTGGAGGCCAGAACAAAAAAAACAAAGAAATATGGCAAATTTAATTTTAATCCTAAATTTGTACATCAACATGTACTTGAGCAGTGTAAATAAATGTTTTTTGCATGAAGTAAATTAATTTTGCCTTATTGGACTCTTCAGAGTCTTCCATATTGCTTAATTTATGTTGAAATCAAAAGAAATCTCTGCGGGAGCCCGGGGGATCCCCCCCCCCCCCTAAACACCCCCCCCCCCCCCTACAATGTGTTTTTTCCCCCCACCTTTTTCATGCCTTTGGTGTGAGCACTTGTTCTACAACTGCAACCTTATCTACACGCTGAACCCCAGCCATGTTCTTTAAAGGTCTATAGGGTTATTGCTTTAAAAACCAGTAAAAAGAACATCTATTGATGAATGAACATTGGACAATTTACTGTACTGCAGTATGAACTCAGTGTGTGTCTGTGTGTATCCAGGGGTATGACACAGTCTAGTGTGAGGAAGTTGTGTGTCACTTGTGAAGTTCGTCACGCTTCTGCTGTGACACTCAGGTGTGCACCGAGCGTGTCCGCACACACGCACGCACACGTGGACACACACACACACACACACACACACACACACACACAAACAGGGAGTGTATTTGCGCGTGGGCGGAATGTCATCCTCCTCTTGGAGCATCACTCAAGTATGACTCAGTGCAGCCAGCCTTTATGTTGCTGCTATTGAGAACATACAATCAAAAAGTCCATGGCATGCTCAGTCACATGTGTACGTATCATATAATTAATGCGATTGCTCCTCACACCAATTATTTATGACGCCCCCTCGCACAATGCAGAGGTGGGAGACCGGAGTCGCTGATTTTATGACTTGCGACTTGCTTGGCTACAAAGTATGAAAGACTCGACTGGACTTGGATTTGAACTGCATACTGTAACTTGACAGGTCATACTGTGAGTTAATGTGCCCGTTGTTTTTTTTAAAAAAAACATTATTATTTATTTTATTTCTTGCGTGCCACTAATCTGGCAACCTGGCCTGTACATATAGGCGAAGCCGCCCATTTCCGCGGCCACACACGAGGTTTGAGGCTGCATCATTGAGCAAGGATCACAGAGGAAACTCCGAGAATGATTCCATATGGATATACAGATTCAATTTTGTTCGAAAATGGGAAAAACAAGAGCAACATTAAACAACAGAGTAGTAGCTGTAAACACCCATGCAAATGTTAGAAAATAAATCTTCTAAATAGTAATGATACTGATAATACTACAACTACTACTACTACTACTCATATATAAATTTATTTCATACTCTTATTATGTATTACATTTTTTTAGAGGTATAAATGCATTTTTGTGTTCATTCAATTTCTAGAGGCGTAAATGTATTTTTTTTGTGTCATGAGCAATGAAAAAAACCTTTTATTTTTGACTCCAATATGTGTTGTGACTGAGCAAGAACGAAAATTTGCTTGAAATTTGTTGGTGATTGGACTTGACTTGCTTAATTTTTCTTTTTCTGCAGTAACTTGCGACTTGCTTGAGACTTGACGGTTATGACTTGAGACTTGCTTGTGACTTGCACATATGTGACTTACTGCCATCTCTGGCACAATGAAACGAGAATAGGACTAGTGTGAGTATGCCCTTAAAATCTGCAGCATATGCCGAGCTTGCAAGTCAGAACCTGAGTATCATGTCCGACTCCCTCCATCTGTGTCCTTTTGACTTTGTGGTGCCGTTGTTTTTAAAAAAGGCGGCAGGCGAGCGGGCTGGGCTGCTGGCACCTTTGTGCACAGGACCCAAATTCAATTACCTTGAATGACGGCAACGACCTCGCCCAAAATCACTTTTACCGCTAGCGTGCTGTGCTTTGTTTTTCAGTGTGAGAGGGCATGAGTGTCTTCGTGTTTGAGTGCGTGTGTGTGCGTGCGAATCCGTATGAGTATGTGTGAGTGTTTGTGTACATGAGTGTGTATGAGCGTGAGTGAGTGATAGCGCACGTGGAATAAAGCATTTGTGTGAGAGTGTGTGTAAGAGGATGTGTGACAGACCAATTTTGTGTGAGTGTGTGTGGGTGTGTATGAGTGCATGTGAGTGTAATTGTGTGAGAGCGTGTGTCGGAGTGTGTGTATGACTGAGTGAGTGTGTGTGACTGTGAGTATGTGTGTGTGTCTATGTGTGCGTGTGAGCGTGTAAGTGTGAGCGCCTGGGTGTGCGCATGTAAGTGTGTTTGTGTGCAGGCGTTTTTGTTTGTGTGAGTGCGTGTTTGTGTGAGAGTGTGTGTGAGTGTGAGAGCGTGTGTGTTAGAGGGTGTGTGTGAGTGAGTGGGTGTGTGAGTACACATAAGTGTGTGTGGGTGTATTTGTGTGAGAGTGTGTTCCATTTGTGCGTGTGTGTGTGTGTGTGTGTGTGTGTGTGTGTAAGCCTGTTTTTGTTGTTTTCCCATCCTCTAAATGGATGTTGGAACTGAAACCGCCGCCGCCAAGCTGGAAGAAACGTCGGACAAAGCTTGAGATTGATGAGTGTTTGGGCGCTTTCCCGGTGACCCCACCGTCGCATCTGGCGGGAACAAAGTCAGCCAGGTGTGACAGCCAGCATCCGTCTCGCAGTCAGCTGTAATAGGGAGGACACACACGCACACACAAAGTGAGTATTCCTGGCAGTCTTCGTCTTTCCAGGAAGGACTTGTTCCCTTCAAATGTCTGCGAGCTCTCATGTCTTATTACGGGAGACAAATGGCATGTCCGAAATAACACTTCCCGACCCGTTAGCGCCGTGCTGAAAGGTTTCACTTAGCCACAGGGGTTCAGCGCGCAGGGCGATCTGATTGTGAGGCGGGTCGACTCTGTGCCGCAAGGTTGCAAGTTCGATACCCCATAGTGCGACAGCGATAGCAGGATGTTGAATCCCGAGTTGGCCCTGAAGCATGTAGTGCATTTAAAGTCGAGAGTTAACCATGACTAAAATTAAAATCGCATTACAAAAAAAACCCAAACAATCGAGTCTTGACTTTTTAACGACTAGAGTGAAAAATAACTGCCACCTTGCACAATGGAAATAAACACAATGATGACAAATAATCCACACAGTCGAAAAGATCCAAGCCATGCTCAGACACAAGTAAGAAATGTGTCAAACCTCACAAAACTGAAATAAACTGGACTCTAATTAGTTCAGCACACTCGTTCACTCACGGCCACTTGTGCGCACGCCAAGTACATGTCATATAGTTAAGGCAATCACTTCTCTCACCAGTTAGTCATGCCCGCCACCTTGCACAATAGAAATGAATAGAATGACGACAATAAATAATCGACAATCAAAAAGAGTCCACTGCATGCAAAGGCATATGACCATGTACAATATGGGTCATGTAATTAGCTATGGCTTCTCTCGCTAGTTATCCATAATAACCACCTTGCACAATAGAAATAAAGCCAATGATGATAAATAATCCAGACAGGCAAAAAAAATAAAAAACAATTCCATGGCATGCTTGGTACAGGCCTATGTACTGTACATGCACATGTCATAGTTAATGATAGCTCCTCTCACCAGGTATTCATGATTACTGCAATTAAACACGATAAATAATCCGCAGAGTCCCAACATTTCTACAGCTTGCAAGGACATGAAACCCTTTTGATGTTAGCGTCGGCTCTTTTTTGGACTGGGGGGTATCTTAGCGGATGATAGAGTGGACTCGGTGGGCCTCTTCCCCACTGTCTCTCTCTCATTTGGGTTGTTACAGATTTTCTCTCTTTTAAGAGGTGGCACACTGAGACTATCTGTTGTTGCCTGTTCTTAAAATAAGCACCTTTATTCCAATGATCATACCCCTTAGGGCCTAACCTGCTTTCCTACTTAGCTCCAGGTAACCTTTTAACACAAATACATGAGATTGATTTTCATATTTTGATTGTTTTCTCAGCTCTGCCCGTGATTAAAACAAATAGGGAACAAAGGCTCTGGTAACAAGGGAATCTGGGATTATGAAAAGCAATTTGCACCCCGCAATACATCACACACTTGAGGGAGGAAGAGGGTTTTAGTTCAGCAAAATATATTTAGATAGACTTTATTTCTGCTTTATTATCATTGTTTTCCTTTGCTTTTTATTCGCTGTATATGCAAACCTTCTGGACCTGGTAACAGTTTTGTCCATGTGGGTAACATCCCCACCCCCGGCAGATGTGAGGCAAGGGTCCAGGCCAAAAATTGAATTGGCCAATCAGTATCATAGGTGGCGTGGTATAACATCAGCTCTCATGTTTGTCAGGCGACTGTATGCGCTTCATTCCTTGCAATTGCTACATGCGATTTCTCACTTTTTTTTTCTAACCAACAAAAAACATTTCTGGTATTTCTTCAGCGTAATTGTAAGCAGTTGTAAGTTTGTGATCGCCAGACGACTCAGCGTTTGGTATGAGCGGGTTTGAAGCTGCCATGTTAGCCAGAAGACCTATTTTCAGTGCATAGACTCTAAAAGACGTCTGCTCTCGCTTGTAAACTGATCAAGTATACTCTTAGTTTCCAGTGTAACTGTGAATAATTTGTGGTTATTTGACAGCTCACTATTAGTATAAGTGGTACAATAGCTGCAGTGTCAGTCGGAAGACCTTCTACCCTGCGTTCTGTGTGTCTGCTCGACACAACTTCTCACCTTTTTGAAAAACGAGAAAGTTGGTGTTTTCCAGAGTAACTGTTAACAATTGTATATTTTTGGTCACAAGGATTAATGTTTATGTGTGACAGCAACAACTGTGTTATTCAGAAGACCTTATAATGTAAGTATATCAGGTTCTGTATACTTGCTCTACGCAATTTCTCTTCCTTCTTGCAAGGAATTAACTAGAACGACAACTCTGAGTTTTCCAGTGTAACTGTAAAGAATTGTTTGGGACTCACTGTTTTGTGTAAGCAGATTAGCAGCCGTTGTGTTAGTAAAATGACCTTTGACACTGCTCTCTGTAATTTTCTTTACAAACTTCTTGCCAAGAATACACTGTAAAGCAAGCTCTTGTTGTTTCCCAGTGTTCACAACAGTAATAATTACCACAAGAAAAGTTTATTACAGCCATGTAGAGATACCAGTTGGTTTCTATTTTAAACTTTCCTTGTTGTTTTCTTGCTGTGTCAGCTCTTTCCCAAACACTTTCTATCATTCCTCTCTCCCTTTTACAATTAAGCAAACCACCTGCCGTGTCGGGGATCGCGAGGCTCCCGCTGACAATCAGCGCTCGTTGCGTCCGTCCAGTGCGAGCCGGTCTGACATGTTCTTAAGCGATGCTTGTCGCCATGTCACATTCGTTCAGATGAGGGAGTTGACGTTGGCGCTACCACCCTGCCAGTCCCGAGCTCTTGGCAACCCGCTCGAGCCTAATTGTTTCTGCCAGCATTGTGCCTCTCATTCATTTCCCCCCCTCTACTAATCCCAGGGATGAGGAGCTGTTATTTGCATGTCTAATGATACTCCATATCACGGGCCCTCTCAAAGGACGACGTGCAGATGATTATTAACGGTTGATGGAGCCTGCGTGTACCGTCGCCCTTTTGTTCTCAGACCTGAGCAAAAGCTGCCTGAAATCCTCCTTTTTTTTCTAGTCCAGAGAGAGCCTCTCAGGCTTAGAACGTGGAGAAGCTCCAGCTCAATATTGATGGACAGAATCGGTTGTATTATCTGTAATACCAGTTATACTCGCGGCATGGTGGACGACTGGTTAGAGCGTCTGCCTCACAGTTCTGAGGACTGGGGTTCAATCCCCGGGCCGCCTGTGTGGAGTTTGCATGTTCTTCCCGTGCCTGCGTGGTTTTTCTCCGGGCACTCCGGTTTCCTCCCAAATCCCCAAAACATGCATGGTAGGTTCATTGAAGACTCTAAATTGGCCGTAGGTGTGAATGTGAGTGAGAATGGTTGTTTGTTTATATGTGCCCTACGATTGGCTGGCGACCAGTTCAGGGTGTACCCCGCCTCCTGTCCGATGACAGCTGGGATAGGCTCCAGCACGCCTGCGACCCTAGTGAGGAGAAACAGCTCAGAAAATGGATGGATGGATACCAGTTATACTCATAATTAATGTGGGAAGGATACCATAGAAACTGTTTGGAAAAAAACAGACTTGGTTAGTTGATTTGATGAGATGTCTCACCCATGACTTCATCCATTATCTCGATATTAGTGATGCACCGAAATGAAAATTCTTGACCAAAACCGAAAACCGAAACTGTGGAGCCCTTGGCCGAAGACCCAAAGCTGAAACACCGAAAGGAATTAGCAATCAAACTGAATTTTGAACCACTTTTCATATAAAAAAATGCAACACAAAGCGCTTTACATTAATTAAGATAAATAAAAACTATTTATTTATAAAAATAAATCAAACATGCCAAATAATAATTAAAACAATGCCAATCATTAGTAAAATTGAATTTATGGCTATGACTCCAGAGCTGCCAACCTATATAAATTCACCTTCAGAACAATATGTGTGAACTTCCATATTTTAAAAATTATGTCAAGAACATTACCATGGGACAGTTATTGCACTCTATTTTATAACAGGAAAAATTCTGCATTCTGTTCAGTTTCACTACATAATCATTACTCTATAATTGTAATTGTTTAAAAATGTGTTCTTCAATAGTTGTTATTTTACTCTTTACTGTTTTATTCCACCAACCTTGTACTGGTGGACACATTTACAGCCAAATGTCTTCTCTTGCATGCTTTTTTTGTATTTTCTGTATCCAGTATTGCAGCTGATATTATGCAAATTCACCATCGTGGGATTAATAAAAGTTATATTAAACTCTAAACATTTATTATAGTAATGTACTTTTAAATTTATAGGCCCATTTTCCCAAGTGACGTAACAGTGGTGACGTATTCATTCATTTCAGGTCCCTGTGTTTATCTAGCTATCTAGCGTTATCGTATATTTCAGTGTTTTCCTCTATAAACACTCACTAATTTGCCTGAGGTTTTGCTCTTCAAAGTTGGCTAATCTCTGCTATAACGTAGTTCCCGCCAGACCCATGTGACAAGTGTACTATACCACCCAATCCCTTATTTTGCCGTTTCATGTTACGATTGCTTAGCAACTGGCTTCCCTGGCGACTGTCTCGCGTCTTATCCTCCCTCCGCGATAATGATAGTTCTCAAAATGTAGTTTATTGGCTGTCATTGAGTTATGATTTATGCTGCGCTGACAATGAACGTGATGCGCGTGTTCTCCTCTGCAGCTCTGCATCGTATTTAGCCACGTTCGCCTCTGTGGCTCGGCATCATATTTAATCACGTTAGCTGCAGATTGTAGGTTAGCTGGGGCAGTGCAAATACATAGCATGCGACAAGCATTCCACCTTAGTAGCCGAACAACGGAAAGCAGCAAGGTTGGGCGACAACAGGGACGCTGCAGTTTGGACTAGCCACTAGCATAATGACGGTAAAGCCACACAGTTCCCACTACGACATGCAAATTTGAATTATTGCCATCATAAAGATGTTCATTTTTGTAGTTAATGTGTGTTTATGTTACCACTGGTTGAATTTGGACCTTATTGAACTGTCACATTTACCGCTTACGGTGCACAACTATGTCATTATCAAACCGTGACTGTATGCTGTTTGCAAAATAATATCATCCTAGTCAATTCAACCGCATAGTCAGCAAAGCCCAATGGGCATTGCTTGTTAATATCAAATACTTCTTAACTATGTAGTGTACAAGCACTTGTGTCGGCCCCGAATAGCAACAACAAACAACGTCTTATTTTGGCCATTTAATTTCGCTGACAAAAGTCTTTTGGTCCAAAACCGACACTGCACTTTTGGGCCATTTTTGGCCAAAACGTTTCGGCCGCAGAAATTTTGGTGCATTTCTACTATATATACTGTACATGTAGATGTAATAAAATTTGCCATAGACACTCAACAACAAAGTAACAACAAATGCAATCCTTTCCAGGATGTTAAAGTATATATATATAAAATTCAATTCATTAAGTGTGCCGTTTATTTTTTTCAAGTCGCCATAGAGCTCGCAGTTTCCTCAAGCACTCACAGATTAAAACGAACCCTGAATACTTTGCATGCGGGCGCCAAAGCTCGGTAATTTGCTCCTCAAGTTGATAACAAAAGGCTCTGACAGGCCCAACAGGCTTCTGTGGAGAACATCTGCATATAAACCCCAAAGATGTGCTGCTGTCCAATTACGGAGATATGCGCATGAACATACAGTATTTGAACAACCTGATTGTGGATACATCGAAAAGAAAAGTAATGTCCATATGTGGCACATTGACACAGTGCTTTATATTCACCTCAATTAACCACCTTCCACTACCTTTTCTCCACTTTATTTTTCTAACATTAAGCAAATATTAGATGTTGCAGGAGAATTGTTACTCCTATTCAAACCAATAAGGTCATCAAATCAGCCTTGCTTCAAATGAATTGCAGCAGCCACTCGAAAGCATGTTTTTCCCCACTCTCGTGTTGTTTAACATTTCAGAAGTCATTTAGTTTACATTGACGTCCTAGAGAAGAATAAAAGACCACGGATGAAGGACAAACTGAAATAATTTCTTCGTTTTAAATGGTCGTTTTCACTGATTTGTAGAGCTGCTGAGGCAGGTCTACACAGCGGGCATCGAATCAGTCCTGTGTTCTTTCATCACAGTCTGGTTTGGTGCTGCTACAAAAAAGGACAAACTCCGACTGCAACGGACAATCAAAACTGCTGAAAGGATTGTCGGTACCCCCCTACCCACCCTTGAGGACTTACACGCTGCCAGAACAAAGACAAGAGCGTGCAAAATCCTCCTTCCCTCGGGTCGGCGCTACCGATCAATGCAAACTAGAACTAGCAGACATTCCAACAGCTTCTTCCCTCTTGTAATCAACTTCTTAAACAGCTAACCTACAATTCCATTGCAACATGCTGCCAATTTGTTTGTCTTGAGTTTGTTGTCACATTTCTGTCAGGCCAATTATATACTACTCGTGCACTCATTGGAGTAGTCTCGCCACGCTGCACTATTTGCATATCAGTTGTTGACCAATACTGGCCACTCATGCCAGAGTAGCATTTGCCCCATTTGCACACTGATTGAGGAGTATCTGCAACATTTGTACAATCAACATTGTCCCAGATTATCGCACTACTCGTCACTTTAAACTGCATACACTCCTTGAAGTCTCGGCGCCCTTTGCACAATGGTCATTGCACCGGACTATTGCAATATTAGTCATTCGAACTGCTCTAAGTGCTAGAGGACTCTGCATCTTTTTGTACAATTGTAAAAAAAAATCATAATAATAATTGTTCCGGCATTACGAGATAACTAGCAACCCTTTATTGCTCAGTGACTGTTTTTCTCAATGTCTTTATGTCTCAAAATTGTTTTCTGTCAATTGAATGTCTGTTGTCGTACTAGAGCGGCTACCGGAGACAAATTCCTTGTGTGTTCTTTGGACATACTTGGCAAATAAAGATGATTCTGATTCTGAGTGTAAGTTTATTCAGAAGTGTATTCAAAACACAATGGGTTACTTTAGTCATTAAATGGTATTACATTTCTCTTTATAAATCACAATACAGAGTAAAAATATATTTGTTATTCAAATAGCCAAGTGGGCGTGGGGGGCATATGGCATTTTAATTGGTTTATCGAGAAGTTATGCGTGAGATTACATTTAGATTTAGATCTAGATTCCTATGGATTCCTATCATTTTTATCTGAAACACACATTTTTGGTTTAAAAAAACAAAACAAAATAACTTGGAGATTTGCCAATACAGTACATTCTTTTCTTTTGACAGCTGAAAGACAGTTTATGGGACAGTTATGTTTGAGCCCTATAAATTCTGCCTGGAAACAATTAAGAAGGAAAAACACATAACCAGGAAAACCAACTGACGCAATTGTACCTGGTCTTAGTCACTATCATTTGATTATTTTTATCGTTTAGTTTCATCAAACAAAATCACAATTTGTGTTGGCTTCGCAATTTATTTGCTGTCCCTTGAAAATCACAAATCAACATATTTTGGGATTTTTACTTTCGTCTTGATTCCAAACAAGAAGAATTTCTTTCTTTTTTTATCTGCATAAAAAACAAAACCTTACCCAAATTCAAAGTAAAGACATTTTGTAATTTGCAAGATATAAAAAAATAAAACATGTTTTTCATTGAACAGTGAAGAAAACTATTCCCCCCACCAATACTGATACTAAACATGATAATTGCAGAAATGGACATCTGTAGTTGCTATGACAATTTGTACATGTAGTCAGAGTTTTGTGTCTATGTTACATGTACAACTTTTGTACAACTTATTATGTGTCACACGTGACATTTAACAAGATCGCGTGTTCCGCAGATGCGTCAATGACGTTCGTTCCGGGTTTTTGCAAAACCGTGAGAGCAAAATGAAGAAGGCGGGAGCAAGCGTGAAATGCTAAAAGATGAATCGCAAAAGCCGAGCGGCTCCATCTGGGCCGAGAAATCTCACTCCGACTCGCGACCCATCTGCACCCCGTCGGAAAAAAAAAAGCTTTGATTTGCCCAATTTGACGCGAAGTGTTTTCTCCGCAACGCTGCATTGAAGTCCCTCCATCCCGCTTCCTTCCCGCGGCATGCTGGAATTGAAGGCAGGTCACGACGGTGGGTGAGGTTAAGGCCTATTTTGTTTTAAGCACAGCATGTGTCATTAGCCCCTGGAGAACAACTCAGTGACACTTTGTCAGACAGCTTCACAAGCACAATCATGTCCTCCGCTAAATCAACAAAGAATAAACTTTTTGTTAATTTCAAGCAACACCCACATGCTGAGCAATGAAAAAAATATTCTCATACTTTTTATTTGCCTTTTAAAGCATCTCCCTTTTTAAAAAAAAAAAAAAAAAACACCAATAGATTATTTCTAAAGTAATCGATAATAATTTTTTCTATTAACAACTTCAACTATGAATTGTTCATTGTTCCACTAACTGCCCACACGATTACAATTTTCTGAAATGCAGTGCAATGCAATGTAGTAATATTGTAAACTAAGTGACCAAAATTTTATGAGCAATGGAGGTGGAATTTGTGCTTCGCGTCTGCTGTCAATGCAGTATAAGTCACTAATCATCGCCTCCATGGCAGTGAATAAGCTACAAATCTGACAAGTATCGTTACCACGAAGGGAGGATGAGGAGTAATTAACAGGGAAAACACGAAAAAGATATGCTTATCGCTAAGCTATGGTGACATGTAGCCAAAACATCGAAATAAGTGATTGGGTGATACAGTACGCTTGTCACATACAGTATGTCTGACTGGAACCACGTTAGGGTGGACAGTAACCAACTTTGGAAAGAAAATATTGCAATACACGATAACGCTCGACAGCCACACAGGATGGGAACCGGAAGCCGGAAATGAATTAGTTTGTCATCGCACATCGCACATAACCTGAGAAAACTGCATTAATTTAATTTAAATAGTTTACAATATAAGATAACATTTATTAGTCACACGTTCGTGAAATTTGCACCATTTCAGCGGCAATAGGGAAAAAAGGAACAGGAAATACAAAAAGAGCAAGCAAGAAAAGACACTTGGCTGCAAATGCATCCACCAGGTTGATGCAATAAATCTTTAAAAGAACAAATATTCAATACCATTATAGAGTAATTATTATATTTTGCAATTCAACAGTATGCAGATTTAAAAAAAACATTTTTGGTCCTATAACAATACTGCAATAACTGTCCCAGAGTAATGTTCTTGACATCATTTTAAAAATATGACAATTCAGACAAATTGTTTTGGAAGTGAATTTCTATAGGTTGGCAGCTTTGCAGTCATAGCCATAAATGCAATTTCACTAATAATTGGCATATATTTTCTTTCAATGTTTCGGTTTTCTGTTTTTTTTTTTGCTTCAGGTTCCTCGTTTTCGGTTTTCGCTTTCAGCCAAACATTCTTATTTCGGTGCATCACTACCCAATATGTACAGTGTATGAATAAATTGGCCTGTTGATATGCATAATGTGTATGCATAGTAGCTCTAGTGTATTGCACATTGAAACGTGAGCGACAGAAAAGAATGTAAGAATGTAAATGTGCTAATATAAGGATGTACGGGTGTGTAATCTATTATAATTTTGAAGGGTTTCCAGGCTTTTACAAGGATATTTTTTTAACATAATCCTTGCTCAGACTTTCCCGAGTTTAAAAAAATATATTTACAGTAAGTGTTAACATGTCACTTAAAGATTGTTTGTTGTTCTAAAATTGTAATTTAACTTGTATGGACATTTTTACATAATGGCTTTAAGTAGATTTAAATGTGAGTATTTAACTTGTGCTCACTTTGAAGTACTTTGCGCGGACAAAGTACAGTAATACAGTAATTCATCACATCAACCAATTGTTTAATGCGCTCCTGTTGCAAAAAAGAAAATCCATTCTGGGGACATTGTGCTCTTCTTTAAAGTGATGATGCTGTTTTCAAAATAACGCACTGCAAAGGCTATTCATGGGTGTTCACGAGTTGAATCGAACTGTGTAGCTATGATACCAAAGAAGTCGTAGTCTTATGAGATTTAACTTTACGAAACTTTCCCAGAGGATGAAGTTGTGATAATATGAGAAATAAATGTAATAGAAAAAGAAAGGGAATTAAAAGTCATAATTTCACTAAAAACAAAGTTACTAAATGTAAACTTACAAGAATGTTGTAACCAGAATAAAGTTGTTGTTGTAATAGTACATGAATTAATACCATCTATCATACATCTCATAATTCCATTGCAATGTTGTGAGAATAAAGTTATATGAATACATTTGTAAAATTACAACACAAACGTTGCAATGTTACATGAATAAAGTTGTTACTTTATTAGAACCAAGTTTTACTGTTACGATAATAAAGCCGTATTGTTTTGAGGATACAGTAAAATGGCCTGAATGTTGTAATCTCCCGAAAAAGAAGTTGCCTGAATACATTTACAAATTTACAATACAAGTCATAATGTTCCAAGAAAAAAGGTTATGGGGCTAGAATTGTCATTTTCCAGGAATAAAGTTGTACAGTTCTGACAATCAATTTGCAACATTGTGAGAACAAGGTTGTAATAACACAACAATAAAGTTGTAAAGGTATGTGCATACATTTGTAAAGTTAAAATACAGAAGGGGTAACGTTACTAGAATTAAGCCCAAAAGTTACAATCATAAAGTTTCAAAGTTCTAAGAATAACATTGCAATCTGAAAAAAGGTTTTGAGAATAAAGTTTTAAAGCTTTCAGGAAAAAAAAATACAGTTACAAGAATACAATAAAGTTAAAAATATTTGTGTGAAAAATTATCATAAAACAAGTTACAATTTTTAAGAGTAATGTTTTAAAGATATGAGGGGAAAACACTAAGTTATGTGAATAAAGTTTAAAACATCCATAAACTGATCTAATGTTCTGTGAATAAAGTTAAAATGTTGAATGAATAATGTAAAAAAAAAAAAAAAAGTAATCTTCCAAGAATTACAAAAATAAGGTTAGCGCCGAGACTTTGTAAAAGCTTAAGAATTAATTTGTACTCTTATTTGTTTTTCTGCAACATTGCGACTTCAAAAAACAAATACTACCTTCTAGGCCATGTTTTTGTTTATGCTCAACCAGAACACTGGTTAGCTCCAAGAATGATATTTCCGACTTTCCAGCAGACTTGAATCTATAATTGGTCTTCTCCGTGAACGCTAAAGGGAGGCCAGGCTCCTGCTCCACACTGATTGTAATGACTGTAACTTCACTACATGAGGCAGGCTTCATTGATAAGCCCCTCCCCCCCTGCATGCATGCGGGCCACGACACCATCTCCTTCCCATTGTCTCGGTAATGGAAGGGTATGTGCGCTGGTAACAAATGAATAGCGAGATTCGCAAGCGGCTCTCGTTGGCCTCCACCAATACTGCGTTTGACCTCCTTGGGCAGCCGTATTGATTATTGTTGCGTGTCAAAGACGCTCCGGAATCCCAACAGACTTTGCTCCCGTTTGTGTGAAAGGAGAGCTGACTTGTGCAAATAGGCCATTTGGCAAAGTAATTGAGGCTTTTAAAGTGATACCTCGGCATCTTTGGAAATGAGCTCCCCTTTTGTGCTTTTTTTTTTATTGTCACAATGGCAGTCACGTTTCATTCTACGGCGTATTTGCAAAAGTTAATATCAGTTTCTCTGGCTATGACGGGCGGCAACGCTCGTGACTTCTACCTCACAACGTTACTGTATATCGTGTTTATATGCCGATCATCAGAAGCTCAAGGCTAATCTGTGCATACAACAACACTACAGCTCTGCTAAGCTTTTGGCAATGAAGCGATATGACATATATTTCTCAAATCTGCCATTCAAAGGTATATTTTCTTTCGGAAAGCTTTGTTATTATCATTTTAGCATAGTGAAGCTCGAAATGAGCTCAACCACCAACAATCATTTGGTTTTGCCAGGGAATGTACTGTACATTGGAAACATTACGTTAAATATATTCTGAAATTTTCAAATTGCCAACTTCTAATAGTCATATTTAATAAGTGGTAG
This sequence comes from Phycodurus eques, assembly GCF_024500275.1. Classification (NCBI taxonomy): domain Eukaryota; kingdom Metazoa; phylum Chordata; class Actinopteri; order Syngnathiformes; family Syngnathidae; genus Phycodurus; species Phycodurus eques. The sequence goes on from NC_084526.1 coordinate 23,154,609, forward strand.
GTCTGATAAAAGTGACATTTAACAAGTCATAATTTTTCTAAATAAGGCTTTAAAAATGACCCAAAAACCTCAAATGCACCAGTGGAGATGAATGAGAGCAACAACCAATAATCATTCAGTTTTACTGGTGGGTGTATTTGAAAAATCTACTAAAATTTCTTAAAAATTCCAATATTTTTTTCTGTAGTATTAAGCCCATCTCCGCCACTCCTAATGGTCATATCTAATGAATGAGAGGTCTTAAATTTGATCAAAATTGCTTTAAAAAGTCTTAGATTTAACTTCATTACACCTGCAGTAAAAAACAAAAAAAAACATTCAATTTCCCAAAGAATACATATTTGCCAACTAATAAATACTTTTGCAGTTAATACCGGTGGGGATCTTTTCCATCCAATTTATATAAAAACATAATAAAAAGCTATGTGTCATGAGACAAGACTTGGGGTGGGGTGGGGGGGGGGGGGGGGGGGGGGGGGGGGCTATATTGCCAAAAATAGCAAAGCCTATCATATATCATGCAATGCGCCATCTGCTCTGCAGATTCCAAATGTTTTTGCAATATTTAGAGTTACAGATTATTCATGGAGGTGTAATTAACAGAGTCCAAATTCAACAAACGGGATCGGAGAAGCTGCGATTAATTTCCAGGGATGTTTCAGTCGAAGGAACTATTTAGGCTACGCAGGCCCGAGGGGTTGCAGATGGAGAGAAACGGTGGCACCAATTTTAACCGCTTTTTTCGGCTGATGAATTAACTGCCGCTGCTCGCCTGTACTTTGATCTTTTGGTTTTATAGTGAACCCTTGCTATTTGCAGGGGTTAGGAACTAACCCCCGATGCGAATATAAACAAATTGAGAATAACGGGGCCTCTCCAGAAAATTGCCCATATAAATCATTTAACCCCTAAATATACCCACAAACAATGATCTCAAGACACTTTCAAATGATTCCAAACTCATCTTCAAGCATTACCTTTAAAAAATAAATGACTTACAAATGATTTCATTACGAGAAAATGCAGCAGAAGTACACATCCATGATGTCCTCACATACTGTAAAAAGAGCAATTGCCAAGCAAATTGTTTTCTAGCTTGATCTTTCTAATAGCCACGCAGTTGAGCAAAAACATACACGTGCGGAGAAGGATCTCCGCAATAACCCGGGCTAAACTTAGCTCCTCCCTGACATACAAATACCTCAGAACAGCCATGATTTATCACTTTAACATACTTTCTTGACACCAATTACTACTTTCGTATTAGCCAGGGCTTTAGGGGCATGTTGTGGCATTTTAAGTTGTTACAGAAATAGCTGTTTTCAGCGAATAGCTGAGGATAGGTTGTATAGAAGGGGAAAAAAACAACACCTGCAAAGTACAGGGATTGCAAAGGATTCTTTATCTTTAATGTGGCACTTGGTGTACCTTATGTTGAGCAGCTAGCCCTGAACAGCTGATCAGCTGTTAATATTCACCACAGCAAATAGCAATCGGGAACTTTCTTTGCCTCATCTTGAGAAGTTTGCCAGCCTGCTTTCTACTCGGTCAACCTCACAAGCAGCCTCTTCTGCCTGTTGAACCTCTACTGCAATCTTACATCACGCTGCTGTTTGCTCTCAAGCAGGTTGGCTATTGTTTTATCATGATACAAAGTATTTACTGTTTTTTACTATGTGATACAAAAACAAAAACAAACAAAAAACCACAAATTTTGATGTAAATACATATACAGTTAATTTGCTTTTCAGGAACTCACATATTTACCTGGGCATGGGTTCTGTGGAAATAGGTGAAAAACTCACCTATTTGCCTTCATGTGCGTTCTCTGAAATGATCTAACATTACACAAGATGCTGCCAAAGCCCTGTCTAAAACAGTGGTCCCTTGAGATACAAGTTGAATTCATTCCTTGACCACGCTCGTAACTCAATACAAACAAATCACCTTTCTCCAATGAAATGAATGCAAATGCCATTGATCCATTACAGCCTACCAAAACAAAACAAAAAGTAATGTGTTTTAATGATAAAATGGCATTATAATACTCTGCATAATAATAACATACGGTAATGACATTATTAAAAAGAGTATTCCATTGTACTTTATGATAGCATTAAGGTAGCGGAGGCTATGTGTTTATTTGATATTAACCGTCAGTTGAGAGTGCCAAGAAACAGCCTGGAGCCTCCTTTTGGAAGAACATTTACTTATTATATCTGCCAAGCTGCCGCTTATTGTGATGCGAGTTAAGTCACCTGCCACCAAACAGTGCTCGTATCTCAGAACTCATAGGTTTGGTCTTTCATATCTGTAAATAAAATACAATTGATAAATAAGAAAGTAGTACAGTTTGGTGTCACGTAAGTATGTCAAAGTGATTCATCTCGACTGAGAGACAAGCTTTGTATCCCGGAGGAGGAGCTATGTTAAGCCTGGGTTGTTAATGAAAGTTATGGAGCGTTTTCGCTGCATGTGCATGAGCACTTCCAGTGCATTATTTTTTTTAAATCAAATAATCTTTAAGCCATTTCATTGTATGAGTAATGTTTATAAATAAAAATAAAATAAAGATATAGTTTGAAATTATATTGTTTGTAACAGATAGAATCATAGTTTGCGGTATATTTATAGTTCATCATATTATTACAGGCAATTACAAACATTTTTGGGAGCCATCATTTACTTTTTTGTTATTCACAGCAGGGCTCGGCCACTATCACCTGTTAAAAGCTGTATTTATATGGTGAAACAAATGGCAAATGCAACCAAAAGAGGTCTACATCTGGCATTCACTATGGCGTTATGTAAACTCCTGGACAAATGAAGAGCCTTGGGGTTTCTATACATTTTACATAACAACATGCAAACTCCTGCATAGTTAATGCTTAACATGACATTCACCCCCACACCAACAGCCCGTCTGGCCGTGGCCTCGTTTTAACAAGCACATCGTTTTTGTCACATTGGAGTCACAGCACAATCGTGACATTTAGCGGCATCGCAGCAAGACATCACACAGTTGTCGTTGTCGTCACCCGGGCGCTATTGTGCAGGTGTGTTCGTGAATGATCAGCATCCCATTCTGCTTTGCTTTGACATCCTTAATTAGAGGGGGAAAGACAACATTTGGCGGCACGGTGGACGACTGGTTAGAGCGTCTGCCTCACAGTTCTGAGGACCGGGGTTAAATCCCCCGGCCCCGCCTGTGTGGAGTTTGCATGTTCTCCCCGTGCCTTTGTGGGTTTTCTGCGGGCACTCCGGTTTCCTCCCGCATCCCAAAAACATGCTTGGTAGGTTAATTGACGACTCTAAATTGCCCGTAGGTGTGAATGTGAGTGTGAATGGTTGTTTGTTTGTATGTGCCCTGCGATTGGCTGGCAACCAGTTCATGGTGTACACCGCCTTCTGCCCGATGAAAGCTGTGATAGGCTCCAGCACACCAGCGACCCCAGTGAGGAGAAGCTCACTCACTTCCTTTGTAAGCACTTGAAGACATTCCATAGCAGTGGTCTCCAACATGGTACCCGTGGGCCCAAGGACCACATAATTACCCCACATACGTGCCTGTTCTATAAATAGCTCACCAGTGATGGATGGATGGAAGATGACATTTGACGTTTAAAAGCTTTACTGACAAGGGAATTAATCATTGTTTGTGACTAATTTTATTTGAGTCATCTATTGTACATTTCCTAGATGGGACCTTTTCTATTGTTTTTCTATTGTGGACATTTTCTTGATGGGTCATTTGCTTGCAAGGACATTTACACGTGAGGACATTTCTTCAGAATATTTCCTTATTGTTATATACATCACATCATTATTGTTGTTTCATTTGAACATTTCCTTGTTGGAACATTTCCATGTGAGGATATTTATTAATTTCTTATTCCTTAACTTCAACCTTATCTTGAAAGGACATTTCCTTATTGGTACATGTGCTTTTTTGGAACCTTGCTTTGTGATAACATTTCCATGTTAGAAATGAGCATTTCCGCATCCTTCACACACATCCCGCGTCTGGTTACATTGCCATGTGAGCACATTTATTCGTTAGAAGATTTACTTCTGAGACCATTTCCTTGAGAGGACATTTCCTTGGAAGAAATGTCCTCATTAGGACAATTCCGTCGAGGGTATATCTTTATTGACAGATTTCCTGGTCTGGGGATTTCCTTGTGAGAACATTTCCCATTCCTGGTTGAAACATTTAGTTGTGAGGATATTTACATTTACCTTTCTGGACATTTTTTCATTAGGAGTGAGAATATTTCCACATTGGACCATTTCCTTATGAGGACAATCACTTGTGATCGCATTTCCTCATGAAGACCTTCGGTTGTGACGACATTTTCTATTATCTAAGTCAGTTCCTTGTAAGTGGACATTTTTCTTTTGAGGAAATTTCCTTTGTGGACCAATTCCTTGAAAAGACCTTCAGTTGTGTGTGGGATTGAATGTAAAAGTAAAATTCTGGATTAATTTGGCTGTAATCAGAATCAGAATCATCTTTATTTGCCAAGTATGTCCAAAACACACAAGGAATTTGTCTCTGGTAGTTGGAGCCGCTCCAGTACAACAGACAGTCAATTTACAGAACACATTGGAGACAAAGACATTGACAGAAAACAATTGTGCAAAAAGATGCAGAGTCCACTAGCACTTAGAGCAGTTCGAATGACTAACATTGCAATAGACCGGTGCAATGACCATTGTGCAAGGAGCGCTGATAATGACTGCAGCAGTCTGATTGGAGCAAAGACAGTGGATGTATAGAATAGTCGATCTTTGGCTGGACATTTTGGCAGACCGCCGCTGTATGCACGGCTGTGTAGCTGTAGTAGCAAATCAGCACCAATGACCAAAGAGAGTATATTTAATTCACTCCGTAACCCAAGGTGATGCTTCGACAGAAGGTGTTAACTGCTGACAAATAACTTTATTTTGCGTGGAAACCACTTGCTCCTTTTTTTTTCACTCATGAAAAAATACAGACACCTTGCTGTCCTCAAGGACAGTTATGGCCATGACCGCCCCTGCTGCATAATACCACAACTGCAGTGGGAAATGACACCCAACTTGTCGCAACGCGGGTCAAGCAATGCGATTTTCTTTTTATGTCAGAGGCTTTAGAGCCAGAGGTGGTCCAAAATCAGGAGGCGGCGGCCACCTCCAAAATTTACATGCACGAAAATCCCTGGATGCTAAGCAGTTAGTGATTCAAATTAGCCAGATAGCATTGGGGATTAATGTGTTTAACACATTTAATTTGTTACTCTTGGCAACACAAGATTAAGAAAGAGTCAAAGTTTAGCACAACACACATTACGACAGCGTGGGGACCTACGCGTGGATCCTGTTCGTGGACTTCAGCTCTGCGTTCAACACCATCATCCCCAAACTCCTCTCATCCAAGCTCCTCCAGATCAGCGTCTCGCCTGCCATCTGCCAGTGAATTTACAGCTTCTTGACGGGCAGGACACAGCAGGTGAGGCTGGGGGACACCACCTCATCTACACATACCACCATCACCAGGGGCCCCCAAGGTTTTGTCCTCTCTATGCTGCTCTTCTCTATCCACATGAACGACTGCACCTCAACGTACCCGGCTGTCAAACCCCTGAAGTTTGCAGACGACACCACAGTCATAAGCCTCATCAAAGACAGTGACGAGTCTGCATATCGACAGGAAGTGGAGCGGCTGGAGCTGTGGTGCGGCCGACACAACCTGGAACTGAAATCAAGACTGTAGAGATGATCGTGGACTTCAAGAGCCATCCTTCGCCACAGCTGCCCCTCACGCTGCCCAACTGCCCTGCGTCAACCGTCCAGACCTTCAGGTTCCTGGGAATTCCAGTCTCTCAGAACCTGAAGTGGGAGATCAACATCAACTCCATCCTCAAAAAGACCCAGCAGAGGATGTACTTCCTGCGGCTTCTGAGGAAGCATGGCCTCCCACAGGAGCTGTTGAGGCAGTTCTACACAGCAGTCATCGAATCAGTCTTGTGTTCTTCCATCACAGTCTGGTTTGGTGCTGCTACAAAAAAGGACAAACTCTGATTACAACCAACAATCAAAACTGCTGAAACGATTGTCAGTACCCTCCTACCCACCCTTGAGAACTTGCATGCTGCCAGAACTAAAACAAGAGCGTGCAAAATCCTCTCGGACCCTCCACCGGCTCTTCCGTAGGTAGGCGCTACCGATCAATGCAAACTAAAACAAGGAGACATTCCAACAGCTTCTTCCCCCTTGCCATTAACTACTTAAACAGTTAACTTATAATTCCATAGTATTATGCTGCCAATTTTGTCTTGAGTTTGTTGTCACATCTCTGTTGGGCCAATTATACATTACTCATTATAACCTCACTGTAGTAGTCTCACCATGCTGCACTATTTGCATATCTGTTGTTGACCAATATTGGCCTCTCATGTGCTTGAGTAGCATCTGCAACATTTGCACAATCGACATTGTCCCAGATTATTGCACTACAAGTCACTTTGAACTGCACACATTTCCTGAAGTCTCTGTGCCCTTTGCACAATGGTCATTACACCGGACTATAGTTCTATTATTCATTACAAACTGCTCTAATTGCTAGAGGACTCTTCATCTTTTTGCACATTGTCAAAAATATAAAAATAAAATGTACCGGCATTCCCACATTATTGGTAACCTTTTATTGCTCAATGACTGCGTTTTTTTATGTCTTTATGTCTCCAAAGTATTCTCTGTCAATTTACTGTCTGTTGTCGTACTAGAGCGGCTCCAACTACCGGAGACAAATTCCTTGTGTGTTTTTGACATACTTCGCAAATAAAGATGATTCTGAATACCCACTCGCCTGGGAGATGTAGGATGTTGGATGTGGTGCTCCAAAGTGCACGCAGACGTCTGCTGACAACCCACCATGACATGTGACAGCGTCTCCGCCCTAGCATTCCTGGTTTCATGCCCGCGCAACATTCATGGGAGGAGCACACGTCCTAGCTCACATTTGCCCTGACATAGAGCGCAATCATTAGTTCCCTCTGAGGGCTTATACTTAAGCATGAGGAAACAGGGCCATGGGTGGGTGTGTGGTGGTGGTTGATGGGGGAGGGGTGTTTTTATTATTAGCTGAAAATTTAAAACAAATCTGAAGACTCTTCTTCATGAGGACAGCATGATTGTTCAAGTGATTACAGAAAAAGCTCATCTTCTACTAGGACTGACACATTTTCTTCTGTCCTACTATGCTGACAGGATAAACAGTACCACGCAGGCTTGATTGGGAGGGGGCATGCGTGTGTGGGTGGTAGGAAATAGATGGAAATAGAGTTTATTTACTCTTCAACGAATCCAGTGTTTTTGACAACTTACTCTAAAAAACTTAATGTTACTGTTTTTGTGAAAATCAAAGACAATTTAGTCTTTAACAAACCCAATGTAGCATTGGTGAACATGAAAGAGGATTTAAAGTCTTCAATTACCTAGTGTGCTAGCTTTTTTGAACATGAGACAATTTAGTAGAACCTAATGTATGTGCGTTCGTAAACATCAAAGACAACTTGGTCATGAAAGAATCTAGCCTACCTGTTTTTGGAAACATAACAGACAATTTAACATTCAATGAACGTAGTGTACATATTTTTGTAAACATGCAAACTCCCAAGGGTGTGTGCCTGCGGACACATGCCAGTGAATTGACTTTGTTTCGCATGCACAATGACTGTCAGAAGTGTCATGAAATTGCTGTGCCTGCACCGTGGGGGCTGAACACCCCAACCCACCCAATCTGCTTGACCTAACAGCTGAACAGGACCAAAAAATTATTAAATAATTAAAAAATGAAGAACCAAGGGTTTGTGTCTTTGTAAACACCAAAGACAGCTGAATCTTCAACAAAACTAAAATACATGTACTGTATTTGTGAATGTCAAAGACAATTTAGTCTTCAATGGACCAAAGGTGTTTTTGTAAACATCAGACAATTACCAGCCCTCAATGAAGACAATATGACCACAACTAACAGTACTGCATGAGTACACTGTCAGAATAAAGGTGCTAAATTTGTACCTTGGAGGGTCCAATGGCTTGTTGTAAATGTTGATGTTTTTCAACTGCACCTCTGAGCTTCAGTTTTTTGCTGGCCAATACACACGGCACCATTGGAGTCAGTGCCCCTTGATTTAAAGACAAGGGGGTCTAGTTTCGTAAGCAGCGTAAATGGCGGGCGGTGTGAATCTGCGTGGAGGCGGGTTAGACTGGGTGTTGGTAATTTAGCAAACAGGAGCAAGCCAGCATATTGATAGAGGGACTTCTGCGTCACTGTGGGTGTGTCTACAGACTCTAAATTGCCCGTAGGCATGACTGTGAGTGCAAATGGTTGTTTGTTTCTATGTGCCCTGCGATTGGCTGGCAACCAGTTCAGGGTGTACCCCTCCTCCTGCCCGATGACAGCTGGGATAGGCTCCAGCACGCCCGCGAACCTTGTGAGGAGAAGCGGCTCAGAAAATGGATGGATGTATATATATATATATGTAAATATATACACAAACACACACACACCTGGGTTAAATTCCTTGACGGGGAGTTGACTTATGGTCGCCGACTGGTTAGCACATCTACCTCACATTCCTGATGACAGGGGTTCAAATCCCGGACCCGCCTTCTACCTGTGCCTGCGTGGGTTTTCTCCGGGGCCTCCGGTTTTCTCCCACATCCCAAAAACATGCGTGGTGGTTGAAGACTCTAAATTGCCCGTAGGTTTGAATCTGAGTGCGAATGGTTGTTTGTTTGTATGTGCCCTGCGATGGGCTGGCGACCAGTTCAGGGTGTACCCAGTCTCCCACCTGAAGATAGCTGGGATAGGCTCCAGCACACCCGCGACCCGAGTGAGGATAATCGGTACAGAAAATGGATGGATGGGCATTAGGCCAGCTGCATTAAGATCAAGACGTGGTTGGTCTTAGCAGTGAACTCCCTCGCGCCACTGGAATGCCCCGCATGAAGTAGATTGGTCTGGCAAACACGCACAGTGACCCTTGCACTTACACGAAAATCAGGATAGAGCAGAATATATGCCCTGCCACAGATGCGCTATCTATGAAAATAGAGCCCAAGAAATTAAGCCCAAACACGTAATGATCAAATCAGTACCGTTCCACTGAACCGTATTTTGATGAATTTCCATATTATTGCAAATGTTGAGGAAAATCTAGTGTCCTCAACAAACCTGTCATACATGTGATTGTATACAATTCAGTCTTCGAGACTAATGTAAGCTTCTCTGTGAACATTAAAGAAGATTAACTCATCATACAGTACGTCGATGGTTTCAGCAACACCCAAAAAGATTTTCAAATAACCCAACACGTTTTTGTTTTTTTTGTGTGTGTAAGCAATTTTGTTAACATCAAAGACAAATTTGTCTTCAATTAACCTGACATTGGTGATTTTCTCAAATCAAAGACAATTTAGTTTTCAATGAACCCAACATACATGGTTTTGTAAACATCAAAGGCAATTTAGTGTGTAATGAACCACAATTAATGTTGTAACATTTATTTACAATTTTGTCTTTAAGGAACCTAGTATTTGCATTTTTGGGAAACATCAAAGATAATTGAGTCTTCAATTAACCTAATGTTAGTGTTTTTGTAAATATCAAAGGCATTACAGTCTTCAAGGATTCAAAAGGTTTCATTTTTGTCAGTACTGCAGTCTGGTGAACCTAATTTTAACTTTTTTAACATAAAAACAATTTAGTCTTTAATTAACCTAATATTTGCTTTTTTGTCAACAAAGATTATTTAGTTCCCAATGAACCACGTAAATGCATTTTTGTTTACATCAAAGACAATTTAGTCTTCAAATAATCAAATGTTAGCATGTTTGTAAGCACTGAGGACAGTTTAGTCTTAATGTGGGCATTTTGTAAGCATCAGTCAATTTAGTCTTTCATGAACATAACGGCATTTTTGTCAACATCAAAGGAAAGTGATAGATTACAGTTCAGATAGCGTTTGAGTTTTCATAAACATTGCAGACAAGACCCTTCAACGAAGCTAATGTTAGCTTTTGAAGACAGTTTAGACTCTCATCTTTTCTCTGGGTGGAAAAAAAAACATCGAGAAGCGCAAAGGCAGAAGCGCAAAACATTGCTCCATCGCGGCCAATGCGGCTCTATTAAGAACAAATAACAGGTAACATTGTCAGATTGGAAAAAAGTCCTCCCTGGCGTCTCTTTGCTGCATCTCTTTGAACGTTGCTCACCTTTTGGGATCAAGAGGATTTAAGCAGGCGGCACGGTGACCGACTGGTTAGAGCATCAGCCTCACAGTTCCGAGGATCGGGGTTCAATCCCCCGGCCCCACCTGTGTGGCGTTTGCATGTTCTCCCCCTGCCTGCGTGGGTTTTCTCCGGGCACTCCGGTTTAATCCCACATCCCAAAAACATGTATGTTAATTGAAAACTCTAAATTGCCCGTAGGTGTGAATGTGAGTGCGAATAGTTGATTGTTTGTATGTGCCCTGCGATTGGCTGGCAACCAGTTCATGGTGTACCCCGCCTTCTGCCCGATGAAAGCTGTGATAGGCTCCAGCACGCCAGCGATCCCAGTGAGGAGAAGCTCACTCACTTCCTTTGTAAGCACTTGAAGACATTCCATAGCAGTGGTCTCCAACATGGTACCCGTGGGCCCAAGGACCACATAAGTACCCCACATACATGCCTGTTCTATAAATAGCTCACCGGTGATGGGACATTGTGATTTCCTAGGAAAGTTGTAGAAGTGATCATTTGAAAATCTAAAAACTTTTTTGTTCAAAGATTCATAGCTAGTGTTGCATAATTATGTTTATCTGTTTTCTACCTTCTTAAATCATTTTTCATATAGTGAAAAATCATTAGCATTCAGTGTCTTCTATATGAATATCATTACTGATAATAATAATATATAACCTGGCATACAGTACATACATTTTTTGCATTTTGCAAATATCAAAGACAACATGTAATATAGGTGTTTTATAAGTGACAAAGGCAATTCAGTTTTCCAAGATTTGAGCGGATATGTTTTTGTAAACATCTAAGACAGTGTCCTCTTAATTTTGTGGTTTAATTTAATTTTAATTGTATTGAAATACATTTTATTTGATTGCATTTAATTTTAAATTAACCCAATATTATCATTTTGTAAACAAAAACAATTTAAAATCCCTGGTGAACTTACATTTTTGTAAACATGAATAACAATTTCTGGCTCTTCAGTGGACCCAAAGTTGGCGTTTTAATTAACAGCGCCGTTACCGGTTTTCACAAAGACATTTGCACATGGTCTAGAGTCTTCAATGAACCTGAAGTATGTGTTTTCGTAAATATTAAAGACAGTTTAGTCCTCAACGGGCTTAAGGTAGGTGTTTTGTCAGTAACATGGACAATTCAATCCTTAATTCTAGCCAATGTGTTTTTGCGAACATCAAAGAAAATGTGGTCTTCAATGAAGCTAGAGGTCAGCATTTTGCAATCAATAAGAGCAAGTTAGTCTTTAAAAACCTAGGTCACTGTTTTCCTAACTTGAGCAAATCCAGCGCCGCGCTTCAGTTAGTCTGGTCTAAACTAATAAACCCACAGCCACGAACCTACTGTTTATGTCACATCCTAAAATGCTAGCTGCTCAAGTGAAGTTGCGCAACACGCTCCTTATGTCTTTTTTAATTCATGCCTTAAGTGTTTTATATACGTGAAAAATGCTAAGTTTAAACTGAAATGTATTTGTTTTCTTGTCTCACATAAAATATTTCTAGACAAGAAAATGGTTTGCTGTTCAGTGTGAATTAAATAAATAAAACGGTTCATTATTTAAAAAAAGAAAAACAATTGGTCCTTCACTTATTTTTTCTTGTGTATTCATAATTGGTCTTTAACCAAGCAAAAATATAATTTCTCCCAATACTCGATTATTTGGTAAAATTTTTAATAGGCTACTCGAATACTAAAATATTTGATAGCTCCAGCTCTGCAGTGAACGCATTGAATGGAACATTCTAATTGATTCGTTCCTTTTTCAGTTTAGTTAAGCTCAGCTGCGAGCCTGTGGAGTTCCCCGCAAACAGTGACACTCGCAGGCATCGACGGTGATTGAGTACGATGAGGCGCCGGACTCCGTGGGTGTCTCGGTCTGACTGCACAGCAGCTACGGTAGTCTGTCAAAATATGTCTGTATGTGGAACCGGATCATGTTGCAAAAAAGACTGCGGTCCCATACTGCAAGTCTGGGCCAGTGCTAGCTTGAATGTTGCCCTGTGTGAGATCCCTCGTGCCCTTTGGACCCCCACCCCCATCATCTTCCACCTGGCAGTGTTGGTTGGCACAACCCCGCTCCTCCACCTTTGGTATAAGTTAGAAATGAATAATAATAAAATTGCCTCTCAGGATTATGAAATACATATCTATCTGTAATTATATGTATATATAGAATGCAATGTATGGAATAATATACAATGTGTCTTAATGAATGGCTATTGCTACAAGTATGTACAGTATGTACAGTCTGTGTAAGGCTAATAATATGTAAAGCATATGCAAAAAGACCTAAAAGGAAAAAAGGTCATTTAGCAAACAAAGGTTTTGCCTTTTTAGTAACAACTACAACCTATGTCTCCAAAGTAAGTTCATGCAGTAAGCGTGGTGGTTCATGAAAAAAAATTGCAACCTCTGGTGCACTCGTTTGAGAACCAGACCAAAATTATCTGCACCCCTACTTACTGTATGTATCAATAGGCCCTCCAACGATCATTTGTTTACACCCCCACCATAGCTGCATGCCTCCCAGCATGTGGGAAGATTTAAAAATCTAATAATGATGATAATATTTATGCGTTCAATGCATTTTCTACAATGATTAAGCGGTTCGGATGACCGCTGTTGAGTCTGTCATCCATTACACACATCTAAGGAGCTTGCATGTTTGTCTGCCTGTATGTTTGTCTGCCCCAAACCAAATTCACCAAATGCGGCAGTTTTTATGCTAAAATGCAGCTGCGCGGTCAATAAAAATAGAAGCCCTTGTGTCCGTTTTTATAAATGTCATTGTTGTCACTGTTGGCGTTTTTGTAAACATCAAAGGCAATTCAGAATCTCCAGTGGACGCAACATTGGCTCTTTAATAAACAGCCCAGTCATGAAGTGTGACCCGGACTCTGTCATTAGGGTAATGCGGCTTTAGACCAGTGATGAGGGTAAAATTACCCAAAATATAATGAGCTGCATGCAGTTTGGTGTGGTCATTTTGGGTCTAGTTATTTGTACAGCGGTGGTCAGTGTGTGTGCTAGTAAATTTTTCATACAGCATCTGAAGGCCGGTTAGGTGATTTTTTTTTTTTTTTTTTTTTTGTGTTGGTTTGTTGCTTGTGTGATGTGTAACAACAAGGGGCCAGTGCTACTTATGGCCCACAGTATTAGCGTTGAGATGTGCTGAACTAAACTGGCCGCAAGCTGAATGTGTTTCGTCTGTGTCACTATTGCCATTTTTGTAAACATCAATAGAATTCAGTCTTCAGGGAATTCAATGCTGGTGTCTTTGTAGGCACGGAAAGGCAGTTTATTCTTCAGTGAGCTTACGTTAGACATTTTGTAAATATGAGACAATTTAATCTTCCAATAATATAGTATTGTATTATAAATTATTTAATATTAATTTTGTAAATAAAGACAATTCAGGCTTTACTGAACCGAAGTTGACTGTTTCTCTAAACATTGAAATTCATTTCAAATTGTCAGTGAACTGAACTTTAGTGTTTTTATAAGAATTAAAAGGCAATTTAGAGTCTTCAGTAGACCCAACATCTGTGTTTATATAAACATTACAGAGAATTAAGTCTTCAACTAAGCAAACATTAGCATTTGAAACAATTTTTAGTCTTTAATGGACTGAATATCAGCATTTGTAAACATCCACCCATCCATCCATTTTCTGAGGCGCTTCTCCTCACGCGGGTCGCGGGCGTGCTGGAGCCTATCCCAGCTGTCATCGGGCAGGAGGCGGGGTACACCCTGAACTGGTCGCCAGCCAATCACAGGGCACATACAAACAAACAACCATTCACACTCACAGTCACACCTACGGGCAATTTAGAGTCTTCAATGAATGCATGTTTTTGGGATGTGGGCATCACACACAATTTAGTCTCCCATGAACATAACGTTGAAATTTTTTTCCAAATCAAAGACAAAAACAAAGCTAGCGTTAGTGTATTTTGTCAACATCAGAGACAACTTGGAGTGTGTAGTGGAATTAACGTTAGTGTTTTTAAACATATCAACGACAAGTGTCCTAATTTCTATCATTTGGGTTCAGTTCATTTGGACTTGGAGATTGACTGTTTTTCTAAACATTTAAATTGCTATGTAGTCCTATTAATGTGTACATGCATATGTATGTATTTTGGTCCATTGATTGTGAGCTGGCACATTGTTTGACTGCCTCACAGTTCCGAGGACCGGGGTTCAAATCCCAGCCCCGCCTGTGTGGAGTTTTCTCTGGGTACTTCGGTTTCCTCCCACATCCCATAAACATGCATGGTAGGTTGATTGAAGACTCTAAATTGCCCTTAGTGTGAATGTCAGTGTGAATGGTCGTTTGTTTATATGTGCCCTGCGATTGGCTGGCGACCAGTTCAGGGTGTACCCAGCCTCTCGCCCGAAGATAGCTGGGATAGGCTCCAGCACGCCCGTGACCCTCGTGAGGATAAGCGATGCAGAAAATGGATGGATGGATGGATGGATGATTGTGAGCTGCAAGATGCTTGAATTCCCCCAACAGGACGAATATCTATCTATCAATCCATCCAAAATATCTAAAGTTTGAAGACATAAACGACACAAGTCTGATACGGACTTAAAGTTGGGATTTTGATAATATCACCTACAATTAAACCATTCAGTCTTCAGTGAACCTAATATTAGCATATTTGTAAACACCAAAGAGACTTTAGTCTTCAATTAACCTTCATGTAAGAATTTTTGTTAACATCAAAGAGTAGTTAGAGTGATCAGTGGACCCAATGTTGGGGTTTTGATATACAACACAGACAATTAAGAGGCTTCAAATAAGCTTATGTTAGCCTTTGATGATGCTTTAGCGATGATTCGCAGTGTGGTGAGCGAAAGAATCACTGAATCAAATGTTCAGATTGTGCATAATGTTAAAGTGGCTTAAAGCTTTAGTTTTTAGTCCCAGTACAGTAAGTACCATGTTAAGTACCATTCAGTTGTATTTAACGTTTAAGTTTATTCTTTTATAAATGTTTGTTTTCAAACAAACAGCAATGGTTGACTTGATTTGGTTTTAAAGAGTTTGGTTGATTGCTAAGGAAAACTGTTGATTATTGTATTATGAGACTGTTTGTCTGAATGTTTTTAGCTTGTCCTGTCAAACCAGTTTTACGTGTTTGTTGCCTGTCCTGACCAGGACGCTCTTGTAAAAGAGATTTTTGACCTCAATGATTTTTTTGTTTCCTGGCTAGATAAAGGTTAAAAAAAATACTTTGATACTTTAATACTTTTAATATTGTGTCTCATACATTTACTTTAATACTTTTTATATTGTGTCCAATACATTAAAATGTAATCATTATGTCAGTAGTTTCAAATTTTTCCATATTAGAGAGCAGTGTTCATGTTACAGTGGCTTAAAATATTAAATATACTTTTATATTCTTCTTTTTTGATGAACACTGTTATGCTACTGGAGTATTTTTTTTTTAGGTTTTACTTGATGTAAGAAGTAGTCTTGGTCTTCAAAGAAACTTCGCAATTTAGGATTTTTTTTTTTGGTTTGTAAGCATAAGACAAGACAGTCTTCAAAGCACCTAGCTTGTTTTTTTTTTTTTGAACATCTAAGACATTTTAGTCTTTAATGAACCTAATAACCTACTGTTGGCTGAGGACGTCATCTTTTAACATCCGTTTTCCTCTCTCTTACAGCTCCACACGGACTTGGATGTCGGTGGCAAGCGCATTAAGTACGTGCTGGCCGGCGAGGGGGCCGGCACCATTTTCGCCATCAATGAGCTGACGGGCGACATCCATGCCATGAAGAGGCTAGACCGCGAGGAGAAGGCCGAGTACACCCTCACGGCTCAGGTCATTAACGCCGACACTGACGAGCCGCTGGAGCCGCCGTCCGAGTTCATCATCAAAGTGCAAGATATCAACGACAATCCACCGCAGTTCATCGAGGGTCCTTATCGGGCGGCCGTTGCCGAGATGTCGGCGGTCGGTGAGTGACAATCGCGGTCTAATGTGCGGCCGCAGCATCAAAATAATGAGCACAAGAGCACCGGGACGTGACTATTTGTAAGAGAATTGGGGCGAATGATTATTAAATGAGGACAAAATAAATAAAGTAAATACATGATTTTGGTTACTGTAATTGGCTTTTCCGTTACAGTAATCTCCTCCTATTAGTGGTTCGCTATTCGTGAATTCACCTATTTGCGTTTTTTTTTCTTGTGGAACCTATCCTCTTATTCTTTAGTAAAAAAAAAATAAAAAAAAACCTCTTATAATCGTAGTTTCTGTGCCAGTTCCATTAAGTTCCATGATTCCACAAGAAGACTTCACAAGCATATATTACAAACGACTAATATCACTGCACTTTAGTGAGTCACTTACAGTAGTTGAGTGAAACTCTTCTTTTGCTGCATGACTGTATTATAATTACTGCCCTGTGGTGGCCAAGTTGTACACACCAGAAGGAGCCCAAATTAATTAATCATAATGAACCAACTGTTTAATTCTGTACATTCTATTTATGGTATTACAATATTGTTCACATAGAGTTAAATATTATAGAATGCCATTTTTCTCATTATAAAACGCATTACAACAAATTTTTGTTGGGTTTTTTTGGCAGCTGGAATGGATTAATGCCATTTTCATTCATTTCAATGGGCAAAGATGATTTGATATACGAGTGTGAGATAGCAGCATGGTAACGGAACAAATTAAATTCCTATCTCATGGCACCACTGTCATCCGCTTCACAGGATCACGGTGGACTAAGGTTTGGGGAACAAATCTCGACTGCAGCCTTCATACTTTGTGGAGTTTGTATGTTCGTCCTGCACTTGCGTCTGGGCTATCCTGTACTCAACCTCTCACAATCCAGAAACATGTATTTGGGGTTGTTTAAAGATCAATAGGAAGTTTAAAAAATGCCAAATAATAACTGAGAATCCGTGCTTCAGGATGCTATTAAAGTGACATTCTTTTTATGTGTTACCTGAGTAGTGCTAAAGCAGTGCTGCTGTATCAAACATAGTGAAGAAAGTTATTAGTGATTTAAAAAAAAAATCCCCAGAACTTTTTAAGACATCAGCATATCCAGCCAGCAGCCTGGCAAGCAAAAAAAAAGTGCCAAAATGCGACCCTTTTTTATTGCATTGTCATGTGTTCAGTGAGTCATGTGATATATACGCTGGAGCGCACACTAATTAGATATTTATGGAAGGATGAGAGAAAAAAAAAACAGGATGTAATGTTTTATGGATGATGAAGTGGTGTGGGTTTCTTTAGTGGAAATATTGCAATTCGCTCCTTGCACGAGGAGGCGGGGCCAAGGACTGCAAGACAGTAAGAAGGCCACACAATATAATGTATATATGTGTGTCACCTTCTCTGCATTTTTGGCCTTTTATCAACATTGAAAAATGTTAAAATAAAAATGTCTTAACTCATTCACTGCCAGCCTTCCCAGTTAACATGGCTATTCGACTTCTCAAGCCGTCAATGTGTTTGAATAATGATAATAATAATAATAATAGGATTAATAACAATATGGCAGCGAAGTGTGTTATTATGAATATATTATTACAATTGTGAAACATTTCCAGAATTTGGTCAATTTCTTTATCATTTGTGTTCACTGAGTTTCCATGTTTTTGCACGCTATATAAGTTTGTTTCCCCTGCAATTTCCTGTTGCATTTCCTCAATCACAAAGTCTTTGAAATATATGTACGGTGTCCAATCAAGCCTATCTTCAAAGTCGAGTTTCAAATTGTTTTCTTTTCCAGTGATACTACTTCCTTTTCACTTTGCCCCTTGCCGGCTGCTTTTGTGTTGCATCTTTTGGTTCTGGTGTGTCCTAGTCTAGGACCTGTGGATCCCCCTCATCATCACTAGTCTCTGTGCTTTCTCCAGTCTTTGCAGTAGGGGTCCATTCCTCCTCCTCCTCATCATCATCATCTTCCCATAGCTGCTCAGTATCACTTGAATTCCCATCATAATAATTTTCAAAGCATCGTCAATGCTGTATTTTTGCTTGTTTGCCATCTAAATACACACACACACACACACACACACACAAAATAGGTCATTGTGAGTGGTTTTTTTCCACAATTTTTGATATTTTTTTCGTGAAAATCTGTAAGCAAAAGGAATTTACCAACAAATATACCACAGCAACACACAACTAGTGATCAGTCATAATAGTACAGCAAGTTGCATGCCTACTTTTTTCTGTAATGTTCCAAATAACGTAATTTAAAAATTTTCTTAGCTTAGTTGAAAAATCTAAATACTTCATTATATGTTAAATGCGAAACAATAATAAAATAACGATTGGTTAGTTTAGAGTTACTTGTCATTATACACCTGCTGTCTCATATTTTATAGAAATTGTTAACACGGTTTTACTAAAACACTAAAATATTGACTAATTTCACATTGCCAGTAATGCAGTAACTCTTTGCATTGATGTTTCAGTAAAATGTTTCAACTTTTTCTTACCTCAACCTCTTTAAATTCGACAAAGTAATTCTTCGAAATAAGATGTCTCTCATTTCTCAAATGTAGCAATCTTGCAGGGTCAGGTGAAAGCCATCTGCTTGGGGAATGACTGTGGTCTAGTGGATTATCTGTGCATTGCAAGGATCTGATCTAATACGTCAGGCTTTTCAGGAAAAAAAACAATTATTACACTCATGATATAAAGAGCTCCAAAATTCTTGTATTTTATATGATATGTTTGATGTTATAGGGTTATTAATTACTTACCCCAATCATTGTTCATATTCCTTTTCCTGCAAATGAATTTCTTCAAGCTTCTGGTCGGCTAAATGTTTGGTGGTGGTTAAAAGCGCCCCCAGTTGCTTTGGCATAAAAATATTCTACGCCACAAATATTTATGTTTGTAAAATACCTGCGTGTGTGTCGGCATCTCCCAGAATGTTTGGTATGAGTTGCGCATCTCCCCCCCAAACTGGGTCACTGATGGATGCTATTTGCCACAAGTTCACGTTCTCGCAGGGCTGCAAGCTGGGCATCCTCGTCTCACTCAATGCTAATATATTCATAGATTCATATTCTCATTCACGGTCATGCATTCAAAGGAGCGCATTGGTGTGATCACACAATTCTAATGCATATATGAGACTGGCAAAAGCCCCCCGTTAGTGTTTCAGTCTGTTGCCACACGGACCCCGAGCGGCGGGGGGTCTCCTTCAGAACGAGATCAGAGCGTCGTTATACAGCTTTGACAATGGGCGAGTCGAGCGAGGACACCGACACCAAGTGTCGTATTTCCTTGTTTGAGCCTCCTTATGTTAGGCTGCCTTCTGCAAAACCACAACAGCTGAACTTCATGAACTCTGCGAAGGAAAAAGTGCAGATTACACAATGTCTTGCTTCCAAACAAATGGCGGATTTACGGTGTCTTTTTTGACATGGGTTCTTGAGACTTTTTTGTGGGTCTATTCATGAAAGACATGCCTAACAAATTTAATGTTGCCAAGTCAAAATGGCCTCAGGAGCTGAATTTTGAAAACACACTAGCAGCGCAACTAGGCAAATTTTTGAGTGAGGCCAAAATGACCCTAAAATGGCAGGCTACCTGTGTCTTTTCAGGCATGTCATGAGACTTGTTTCTGGGTCCACCCAAGATAGACCTATTTACCAAATTTCATGTTAGTGAAACTGGCATCAGGGGCGGAATTTAGAAACAATTCCAGTGAATATGGGAAAGCCCTCCAAATGGCTAATTAATGCACATATAAATGCCTAATAACCCCTATTCATTAACCAACCTCGCTACCTAACCAACCTCAAAGGCGTTCCTCCTTACCGTCGCCCTCGACTTCAGTCTATTGTTGCGTGGCAATTAAAATGGCCGCCATGGCGGGGAAAATGAAAGTCAGAGAAAAGTCACGTCTTATCCGAGCGCGCCTTTTAGAAAGAAGAACAAAAGGTCTTTCTCCTTCATTTCCCATTAACCCCCATGCTCCTCAGCGTACAGGAAACATGGCCACCTTGCCGGCCCGTGTCACATATCTCATCCGGCGCCGGGGATGAGCGCTTCCTGCGTGGTTGGAGGGGGGGGGGGGGCAACGGGGGGGGGGGGGGGGGGTGACATTCATTGAGGGGGGATTTTCTATATGGCTGCAGTGCTCGACAGATAAAAGCCAAGCGTTGTAGTCAGTTTGTCTGGCTGATAGCAAGCGGATACGCTTGATGCCTGGCCGCCGCCACGCTGATGAGGTCTGGAGTGGAACTGACAGCCGATGTGGCGTCGTCGGGGAAGCGAGAGGCAGCCTTTTTTACGGTCCAGATTAGATGTCTGATTGTTCGACACAGGTGGCTTCGCGCACAGCGGGGAGCGTGGCGGCGAGCTCCGCATTGTCTGCGATGGTGGCGGCATCTCGTTAGTGCTGCACCATAATTACATTCTAATGCTGCTAGGCATGGAGACGCTGCAGAGATGAGCTTGACTTCATCAGCAGCCACTTCACTTGCTCTCCATTCTTCCTGTGGACTTTATAGGCACTCGGTGGCTTTTTGTATTATGGGCAAGCAGGGAAATGGCCAAACAGATCCGCCAGAAAAAACAATATTTGTTTTTTACATTCATGAGTTCTTCACAAGTTTTTGTAATAGTTCCAGGAGGCGCTATTGAGCCAATACTGGGGTTCATGCCCATGACCCCTTCAAAATGTAAATTTTAACCTAAAGACCAAATGACAAAAAAAGGGCAATTTAGCGTCGTCCATCTGTCAAGTTAGATGTTGTTCATATCTAAACTTAAAATCTAGGAACACTAACTTTGGTGGACTTTTTTTTTTCCTTTAGTCATTAAATAGCACAATTGATATACTTGTAAGTGCCGGTCTTGGTGTTGTTTTCTTTTCTTACATTTTCTAGCTGTCAACTCTCTGTGGCATTTCTCATACAGCAGAGAAATGCCAACCAAATTTCATGTTGCCAACTAAAAGTGGCTGTGTGGACTGAATTTTTCCCAAACCTTTAACGCTTTTAAAAAGTTCTCAGTTTAAGTTTACCCAGATTGTTCGATATCAGGGATCACCAAAATGGTGCCTGCAAGCGGGTGAATATTTCATCATAAACACCTCTTGCTGTCCTTTCTCTGCTTTATGTTGCAGTGGAGCACTGCCTCAAGTTCCCCAACGTTGTTTGCCAAAGTTTTAATGATTTTTACCTTATAAATTCCGCCTAGCAAAGTGTGGCAAATGTCACATGACCAGGAAAAAAAAATGTGCGCAATTCTGTTGATCTACAAAGTCTACAGTGAGGAACATTTTTGGTTGTTCTGGTATGTAGCCTAGGGAAGAGGTTGATAGCCAAGCATTATATGCTCAGTCCCATTAAGATGCGCTATTGCTTTGTTTTTTTGTACCCCGAGCATTTGAGGAAAACTTAGTGGCAGCAAAGTCGTCGTTTGGAGAGCGAGAAGCCTTTCAAGCAAACAACTGAGCCTTCCTGAATGTTTAATTAATCAGCTGTGACAAAAGGGAACAACAGTCAACAAAGAGATGCCGATTTCCATTTCTTATGCATTAGTCCCAGACGTAGAGTCGCAGAGTTCTGTCAAGAACGACTTTGCCTCAAAAAAGAACCCTCAGAGAGGGATACGGAGTATCAGTTCACCGATGTTTTGTGTTAACACACACTCTTTGCTCGCTCTTTTGTTCCTCCTCATCCCCGCCGATGTGGAAGCTGCAAACTGCAGATGGGAACGAGCTTTGGTTACACACCTGCCCTCACGTGCTGTATTGGGTTTGTGGAAGCAAATGCTGTGTTCAAGACTGATTTAAAAAAAATATATATTTTATGTTGTCTTAAGCGTAAAAAAGAGCATGTATGAAAACGTATGGCCCTTGTACTGTATGCAGTATTATGCTGTTTATTATCGTTCAGCGCAGGACTACTTATTGTTTTTCAACACATTCCATTATTAAATGTGACTTTTTTTTCCCCCCAGTATTAGGCTATATTTTAAGTCTAATATTTTTTTATTTTATCAATATTTTTTTCCATCTTATTGCATTGTTGCCAAGTATTTCTGGGTTTCATCTGTGTAATATTTTTGTAATTTTTATCTAATATTTTGTATTCTAATGCATTTGGTTTTGTTTACAAAATGCCATGTTTTTTCTTACTTTTGTGTATTTAGTCTAATATGTTTTTGTTTTTCACAAACATACGTGTCATGTCTACAATGTTTTTCATTTTATATTGTATTATTTTCGACCATATTTTGTAATTTTTCATTCAATGTACTTTTCCCCAATATTTGTTTTTTTCTTATATTTTTCTTCCTAATACTTGGTACCTACGCTACCATTTCTAATTGTAGATTTTTTTGTATAAATTATTTTTTCATATTTTTAGGTAATATTTTGAGCATTATTATTTTGCTTCTCGTTAGATTGTGCAAGTGTCCCTAAAGGTTTGACTTGTGCCACTCCCATTAGTATAATGGTGATCTTAGAAACTGCTGCGTTGTGCATGTGCAATAAAAGTGATAGCGATGTGTTAAGGTCTCGGTTTGAATAAATAGTTAGTACAAATACAGTATATAGTGCGTTAACCTCATTCAGTTTTTGTATGATTGATTATTTTTGTGTTTTTACCGACTAAAACAAAGACATTTCCTTCTTTTAATGTTTTCTAATTATTTTAATTTTCAACTCTTGTTTTTGTATGATTTTTTTTTTTAATATGAAGTATTTTTCACCTCGACAAAGCTCTGTAATATCGTCCCTAATCACAACAAGTGTGTTCATCATGGCACAGCGTTTAATTAAAAGCACTCACTTTTCTCGATTTGTGAAGGCTTAAGCATAATTAGAATATTAATTAATTTGCATGGATTGCACAGATCTCACAGGATTAGCCTGCCCTGTTTTTTCCTTGTAATGGGGTCTTCGACTTTAAGGCAGTTTACAAGCTGACGAATTTCTCCCGGCATGCGAGTGTCGCAGCCATATGCCGACGTCGGCGGGCGCCAAAGTTCTCCAGCAGCTAACAGCAGGGCGGAACACCGTTGAAAACGACAAAGTCAGCCCGAGCGAGGTTTAATCAGGAGGTGGCCCGACCCTTCTTTCCCTTTCGCTAAATTGCTGTAGAAACACACAAAGTTCCAGCACGCAGCTGATGTGAGGGATGGACCTTAGGTGTGTCATTATCGCGGCAGTTAATAAACAGGCTGGTGCAGCCAGATGGGGAAAAAATACTTGCCACTTGATCACCTGTAAGCGGGGAGCGGCGCCCAAAATATGTCCGTTGGAACTGAGTAATAGATTACCTGGAGCTGATTTGCATTTTCAGACTCGTTACGGAAAGCATGGCAGGGGAAACGTTCTGCGGCGTAATTATGTTTTTGATTACGCTAAGGCTTGTCACCACGCAAACCAGCAAATTTCATCACGGGCGAGACGGAAGGAAATGAGCTCCCATTTCCCATCTACAGATGAAAGAAAAGGTGTGCAGATCCTTTGGAATATTTATTACTTGGATTTCCCCATGAATTAATCATAAATGAGATATGTTCTTCATCTATGTCACAAATTAAATAAACACAGTCTACTTATAATACCACGCAAACAATTATGTTTTTACTGGACACATCATGGAAAAAACATATGTGAATCCAAGGCCAATGACTTCTTAAAGAGCTTACTAAGAGTCCAATCAATTTGATGAGATTAGAGAATTTGGTTAAAGCTGACCTGTCCTATAAGAAACATACCTGTTTCGATTTTTTTTATTGTCAAGAACCATTGCTTGATTTGAAACGTGTCAAACAAGACAGCTCTCAGATTGCCTACAGTAAAGAATTGCAAAATTGCATGAAGCTATTAAGGGTCACTAATGGATCTCTAAAACCCTTCTGACAGTATCAGGCCATGATAAAATAGATTCTATAAATTGACAGTTAACGAAAACTCAAAATTATTAAACTAGGATCTGTCTTTCAAATTTGGGTGCAATCTTACAAAATATTTTTTTAAAGGACAACTGGAATTACAAGAAAATGGTCTCTTGAAAACCATAATGAAACACTTCCTGTGTCCTTTTAAATGTCTTCTGAAGACGTTTTCTTATGTGTCCAGTGCTAAATTTTCAATAAATTCTTGGGGGCATTACTGTGTACATTTTCGGGGGCCACGCCCACACTCACGACCACATGTTTATTATTATTACATTTGTTTCACCAGTGTGAACATGTCTGCGAATTTGTTTGAAGCAAGGGAAAAGCCCCAAAATTGCCATTCATTGACCTTATTATAAGAATGCATTGTGATCGTCTCCCACCATCTATTTACAGTCCCCTCCAAAAGTATTGGAACGACAAGATCAATTCCTTTGTTTTTGTTGTATACTGCAGACATTTGGGTTTCAAATCAAAGGATGACTATGAGACAAAAGTTCAGAATTCCAGCTTTTAATTCATAGTACTTACATCTAGATGTGTTAAACAACGCAGGGCAGAGCACCTTTTGTTTGAAGCCACCCACTTTTCAAGTGAGCAAAGGTATTGGAATATGTGACTGATGGGTGTTTGCAGTTGCTCAGGTGTTGCCTTTTAGATTGAGTGCTTAAAGATTTGCAACATGAAGACCAGAGAGCTGTCTAAGGGAGAAAAGCAAACCATTTTGAAGCTGAGAGAACATGGAAAATCGATCCGAGCTCGTGCAGACACATTGGGCAAAACTAATATAACAATTTGGAATGTCCTGAAAAAGACACAAACTGCTGGTGTACTGAGCAACAGACATCGAACAGGTCGGCCAATTGTATCAACAGCAGTTGATGGGAGAAACATTGTGAGAGCTGTGACGAAACACCCAAAGACTTTTAGTGACATCACTGCCAACCTCCATAGGGCAGGGGTGCAGGTATCACAATCCACTGTTCGAAGAAGACTTTTGAGAGAGGAAATATACAGGCCATACTGATAAGATGCAAACCACTCATCAGCAAAAATAATTGGAATTGCATTTTGCAAAGAAGTACAGCGATGAGCCACAAACGTTTTTGAGCAAAGTTGTATGGACTGATTGGACCAAGATTAACCGCTACCAAAGTGACGGAAAGGCCAAAGTATGCAAAAAGAAAGGATCTGCTTAAGATCCAAAACACAGAAGCTCATCTGTGAAGCATGGTGGAGGTAATGTCATGGCCTGGGCTTGCATGGCTGCTTCTGGAACAGGCTCACTAGTCTTTATTGATGATGTAGCTCATGATGGTAGCAGCAGAATGAATTCTGAAGTCTACAAAACCATTTTGTCTGGCAATTTACAGAAAAATGCATCCAAGCTTCATTATGCAACAAGACAATGACTCAAAACACACTGCGAAACACAACAAAGGACTCCATCAGGGAGAAAAGGTGTAAGGTCAGGCTGCCCAAGTCAATCCCCGAAACGTAACACAATAGAGCATTCATTTTACCTTATGAAGAGGAGACCAAAGGGAGAAACCCCCAGAAGAAAACGAGAACTAAAAGAAGCTGCAGTAAAGGCCTGGAAAAGCATTTCAAATGACGAATGCAACAGTCTGGTAAAGGCAATGGGTCGCAGGCTTGATGCACTTATTGCAAGTAAGGGTTATGCCACCAAATATTAAAATGTTATTGCCTTTAAGTTAATTTAATAATGTCTGTTCCAATACTTTTGCTCACTTGAAAAGTGGGTGGGTTCAAACAAAAGTTGCTCTGTCCTGAGTTGTTTAACACATCAAAATGTAAATACCATGAAATAAAAGATGGACTTCTGAACTTTTGTCTCATATTCATCTTTTGATCCGAAACCCAAATGTCTTTAGTATAAAACAAAAACAAAGGAAAAGACCTTGCTGTTCCAATACCTTTGGAGGGGACTGTATCTTTTAGATCCATGGAAAGAGAGGAAAGCCATTTTAAAGGGCATTTCACGCTCTACTTGGCCCAGATGTTCTTTTGAAAAGTATTATCTTTCCATGCAGGAAGTGATGATCATATCTCGGGAAGTTAGGGATTATTAAATGCACTTTAATTTATAATGATAATCTTGCAGTGTTTCCGGGTCACACAAATAAAGAAGTTATAAAAATCAAGTGTGGCTTCTGGTCCTTGACTTTAGTGTGGCAGCTTGGCAGATGAAGTCGGTGGCAGGAGGCCCCTGGCCCTTTAACACAGTGGGCAGCTGGGCAGAGGCACATCTGACCAGCCAGGGGGGTTGAGTGATGGCTGGCATTGGTGGGTTTAGAGGAATAGAACTGGGCCAAAAGCTTGGACTTAGTGGCCTTTGTGTGCTAGAGTCTATGAATGCAGCTCGGCCAGGCCTCAGAGCCCACAACTCGGTTAGGGTGAAAAAAATTGTCATACCCGTACTCCCGTACCCAGGGAAGAAATGGCTTGAAAGCTGTTTGCTTATTACCACCTGAATGACATCTCAGGAATCAAAGCTCTTCTGTCCAAAAAAGACACAAGGAGCTGGTTTACACATTCATTTTCAGTAGATCTTACCACACTGTTCCCCCACTCTTCGCATGGAATAGGAACTTGCTCCTGCCAATGATAGCGTAATTGTTGTCCCCCCACACACACACACACACACACACAAAAACAGGTTTGTAATT
This sequence comes from Phycodurus eques, assembly GCF_024500275.1. NCBI lineage: Eukaryota > Metazoa > Chordata > Actinopteri > Syngnathiformes > Syngnathidae > Phycodurus > Phycodurus eques. Next base: position 23,181,518 of record NC_084526.1, read on the forward strand.
GCCCATACATGCCACAAGATGGCAACAAAGGATACAGAATTATGGCATGCCTACATGAAGCTACTCCCCTCACTTGACACAGTTTGATGGCACTAAAATGCCAAAAGATGGCGCCAAAGCAATAAATTTATATTAGACAGAATTTGGCCTGGGAAAAAAAACAAAATGTTTTCCGCAAACAACGAAAACAATGTTGTTTATCATATATATGGCCACTGATCCAGTTGCTGCTCAAGGACCTGGACCTTATCATACTTGTCCTAAAATCTCTACAAACTGAAACAAAATATAGTCCTTTCAAGGTATTTGATTTGATCATGTACATCGATTGCACATGATTAAAATGTAGTAGATTGATGTAATTTTCGAGGGGGCGGGAATTTATTATATATTTTTTTAATTACATAAGTATACCATATTTCAATCATCTGCAACTGATGTACATGTTCGAATTAAGTACATTCAAAGGACTGTTTTTTTCAGTGCACTGGCATCCTGTAAGTCAAAGAATAGCTTTTAAAATGCTTACTGTACACCTGAGATCTGCTCAAACTATCGTTACTTTCACATCTGGCTTGAAATTATTGTTTACTGATGCTTTTTCATGAATCAAAAATATTTCTTGTTTTCCCTGTCTTGCTTTTCACCATTTTGTGATTTAACTAATTTTACTCTTGTATTATGAACTGAATACATTTTAGTTTTCTATGGTTCCTGTATTTGTCCCCTAATATTATAGTAATATGTTTTTCTAAAATTCATTTTGTTTTCATTTATTACTAAATTTTTCTTTGATTATTTGTGTATCTTGTATCTGATATTTATTTTTTTGGTAAATGTGTTATATTCTTATACTTTTTTCCTTTGTTTTATTTTTTTTCTATTTGTGTAATTTTTTAAATATTTTTACATTTTCTGTATTTTTTCACTTTTCTTTGTATTTTTCTTCCATTTTTTCAAATAATTTTTTTTCCAGTTTTTAGTCTGGTAGTTTTATGTCAGCGGCACGGTGGGCGACTGGTTAGAGCGTCAGCCTCACAGTTCTGAGGACCCGGGTTCAATCCCCGGCCCCGCCTGTGTGGAGTTTGCATGTTCTACCCGTGCCTGCGTGGGTTTTCTCCGGGCACTGCGGTTTCCTCACACATACCAAAAACATGCATTAATTGGAGACTCTAAATTGCCCGTAGGTGTGAATGTGAGTGCGAATGGTTGTTTGTTTGTATGTGCCCTGCAATTGGCTGGCAACCAGTTCGGGGTGTACCCCGCCTCCTGCCCAATGACAGCACGCCCGTGACCGTAGTGAGGAGAAGCGGCTCAGAAAATGGATGGATAGTTTTATGTCAAACATTTTAGAATTTTTAGATATTTATGGGTAATATTTTGAACATTATTGCTTTGCTTCTCTTAAGACTGTCTACCTAATGTTTTGAGATGTAGCACTCCCATCAACAAATCCCAGACATATTTCTTTGAACAATATCGGTGATAATACTGTGATAAAAGATCAATTTGCTCTCCATAATCGGTATATGACATTTTCATGCTGTCCCATATACTGTATCTACTCGTATCCATCTCACCTTACATGCGTTGTTGTGCAGCTTCATATTTATGAGTCCGCCAGTGCCGTATCCAATTGTGTGATCCGCCATACGTGTCACCTGTCAGCAACCCAGACGCTTGCTTTTTATTTTTTCTATTCTGCTTGGCCATTTGTCTTCTCTGCTCTTGCCTGTAGCTACTCCAGATGATGTGTCAACGGTCTGATTTGGCACCTTCGCAGAAGCTATATTTTATTTATATTTATTCAGGAGGAAGCAGGTAAAAACAAACAAAACAAAAACAATCACTGCCATAGCTCTTGTTTATGAAAACTATATAGCTTAATGTAAGTCATTTGCACCTTGTGACTTGTAAAATAAAAAGCTCACCTACTTGGATCTCAATCGAAACCAATAGGGTTGTAACGCAAAGCAAATACTAACTTTATAACGACTTGGAAGCTTCCATTTTTGGTCAGGATTGTAGAATCATTAAAAATGAATAGGGCTAAATTAATAAACAATGTTTTTAATGCAAGTTTGACATTGCTGGATAAAAAAGCAACTGTTAGATGTTAACGTTGTCCCCACATTTTTGTCAGATATCATTAAAAAAAAAAAGTATATATAATACATCTCGGATATACACATTAAATTGCTAGCAGTAAATTATCCAATAAATGAAACTAAATACTGGTTTATACAATGAAATATAAATCTAATTATGTATAGGTAATGTAACGACTTAATAATTTTTTATTTACGAAAATGAAGCATCAAAGAATTCATCTCATTTTTAAGAAACGGACAATCCAGTAACAGTTTGAACAGTCGTTTCAAATGCGTTACAGGGTTTAACGTTATACCAAAAGCAAATTTTGATTTCTTATGTTGTCTTTTTTATTATTACAAATAACTCTGTTATGTGTTTATATGCTCAATAAACAATCAATTAATCAATCAAACATATTGCTAGTTATGATGCTCACGGGCCAAAGGCTGAGCTGTACTGTTTTGGTTTACAAAGTAGACGTGATGCAAGTGCAAAAGGCAGTTCTACTTCCTGTCCCCTACCGAACACGGTCTGCGTGGAAATTTTTCAACTGTCTTACAAGCATCCTCTAGGATGTTCCTTTTGTGTGTTAGTCAACGTATGAAGCTAAATTTGCTGTTTGTCTCTCAACCAACATTAACCCTCACACCTTCCCTTGAGGGAGAGCAAGAAGTAATGAAGCCCCTCAAAGTGATTTCCATAAGATCCTCGACCGGGCGCCTGAAACCGTGTTTCTTCTTTTCTCACCACGCTTTACTTAGTCAAGACCCCAAATATGCCGTGCTTGTAGAAAGTAAATGAGAGGGAAAAAAGTGTTTTCGTAAATGAGGAGAGCCATGCAAGTTTGCCAACATGTACCGAAACGTGCTGTTTTTGTTTTATGGCATCAGAATTCTGACTGTTCAAACTTTTACTGTTGCACTTGTCTGCATCTTTTTTTTTCCGAAAAGGAAAATAGACTAATGGTGTTGTACTTTCTTAAGAAGAAAATATTTAAGCTGTTATGCTTCAATTTAAATGTCATTACATGTGGTCCTGTTCACCATCCAGACAGTGATGGTGCACCGCTATTTAAAGGCATCCTGTGAAAAATGGATCAGAATCATCCCTTTAGAATTGATGAAGCAGCATGTGGCTTATTTTGCACAATCGGATGTTTGTGATAATGAGGTGGCTCGATCTTGATTTGATTGATCTTGAAGTGTGACAGCAGCTGCTCTGTGCTTCTGTGCATCCTCCCTATGCAATTTTTCCTCTTTCTTCCAAGGAAAAGAACTAGAAAGACAAAAGTTAGCATTTGTTTGTGTTTATTACGGTAATGTTTCCACGGCAGCTCAGGAGTTTTTTATTCTATAGAAACTTTTTCAGTCATTTTTAGCTCATTCTCAGACATGGGTACATTGGGACGAACCTAATTCTCACAATGTAACATTCATTAGACCCCCTGCTGCTGTCGAGTGATGCCGTTTGCTATGTGGAGCAACTTTAAAGTGATTTCTTCCAACTCACACGAAAACATCCCCGCTGCCGCTGTCAAAGATTCAACAAGCCACCTGGTGCCACCGCTGCTGCTGCTGGGAGAAGATTACATTTTTATTTATGATCCCAGCGTTAATGATGGAAGCACCTTAACGTGTTTACCTTTGATGCTGGAGCTCAGGACAGACTCCATCATGGATGTTATGAAAGTGGAAAGAGGGCCATGTTAGTGGAAATGAATGCACCCTGGTTCCTCAGTGAAGTACATGTTGGGTTTGAGGCCTGCTTTGTGAAGAAGAATCACCTTTATTGTCATGAACATGCATGCGTAGGACATTTTTTCTCTGCATTTTACCCATCACAGTGAACACACACACTTGTTAGTGGAACACACTGGAGCAGTGGGCAGCTGAAGCGCCCGGGGAGCAGTTCAGGGTATCAGTGTCTTGCTCAAGGACACCAGAGCCGTGAGTCCGGGGGATGTTGACGGATGGTCCGGTCGGGGTCTTGAACTTAGGTCACCCACGGTAGCAGGTGATGATATTAACCATTTTTAGGTGTGGCGCAGGATGTTATAGTTTTTAAATTGAATTTGTAATTATGTAAAATAAGACAGATGTAAGAAAAGTATTTTTTTCTACTTTATTTTCTGCTTATTTAATGACCGGATAACCTGTTTTTCTTTGACATCTTTCTGAATGTTCTTTCTTTTACATGTTATTACGTCTTAGTTTGAGCAAGTTCACAGCTGGTAAACAGCCTGTACATACAGTACATACCTGTAGCAATAGACAATTCATTCAGACATTGTATAATGTTTCAAACCTTGCATTCTGTATGTACAGTACATGCTATTGCAGTACTTATTTTATAATCCTGTGAGGAAATTTTCATTTTTATTTCTAATTTATGGCAAAAGCGGAGGACCGTTGTTGCGCCCTGCCATTAGCAATAATGAATAGGAGGAAGATCATAGGTATTGATATAATTCGGTCAAAATCAACAATGCTCCCTATAATGACTATCTCATGGAATCCTGAGAAACAAAACCCCAACTATCCTATTCCTACAGGGAACATCAAATATCTAGGCATTTAATATCTCAGCAAAACTTCCATCCATCCATCCATTTTCTTCCGCTTATCTGAGGTCGGGTCGCAGGGGCAGGAGCTTTAGCAGGTACGCCCAGACTTCCCTCTCCCCTGCCACTTTATCCAGCTGTTCTGGGGGGATCCCGAGGCGTTCCCAGGCCAGCCGAGAGACGTAGTCTGTCCAGCGTGTCATGGGTCGTCCCCAAGGTCACATCCCGGTGTTACGTGCCCGGAACACCTCACCAGAGAGGCATCCGGGAGGCATCCTAATCAGATGCTCCAGTCACCTCATCTGGATCCTCTCAATGCGGAGGAGCAGCGGCTCTACTCTGAGCTCACAAGCCACAGCTCGTGACCATAGGTGAGGGTAGAAACGTAGATCGACAGATAAATTGAGAGCTTCTTCATCCCTCACTCGAGAACAAGACCGCAAGATACTTGAACTCCTCCACTTGGGGCAGGATCTCATCCCCGACCTGGAGAGGGCACTCCACCCTTTTCCGACTAAGGACCATGTTCTCAGATTTAGAGGTGCTGATTTTCATCCCAGCCACTTCACACTCGGCTGCGAATCGCTCCAATGAGAGTTGGAGATCACGGCTTGACGAAGCCAACAGAACCACATCATCTGCAAAAAGCAGAGATACAATACTGAGGCCATCAAATCGGACCCCGTCTATGCCTCGGCTGCACCTTGAAATCCTGTCCATAAAAGTAATGAACAGAATCTGTGACAAAGGCCAGCCTTGGCAGAGTCTAACCCTAACCGGAAATGAGTCTGAATTAACTGCCAGCAATTTGGACCAACCTCTGGCACTGGTTGTACCAGAGGTTGGTCCAAACATTAACAGTCCCAGGGTAGGGAGAGCCCATGCTCCCGAAGCACCCCCCACAGGACTCCCCGAGGGACACGATCAAACGCCTTCTCCAAGTCCACAAAACACATGTAGAGTGGTTGGGCGAATTGCCATGCTCCCTTGAGGATCCTGCCAAGGGTGTAGTGCTGGTCCACTCTTCCACGCCCAGGACAAAAACCGCATTGCTCCTTTGGAATCCGAGATTCGACTTCCCGATGGACCCTCCTCTCCAGGGAGAGGAGGTCCCCCACACTCCTCAGCCTCCTAACCAGGGAGGCTGAGGAGTGTGATCCCCCTGCAGTTGAAACACATACTCTGGTGGGGGACCACCACCCCAGTTTGCCAATCCAGAGGCACTGTCCCCGACGTCCATTCGATGTTGCAGAGGCGGGTCAACCAGGACAGCCCCACAATACCCAGAGCATTTAGGAACTCTGAGCAAATCTCATTCATCCCCTTGGCCTTGCCACCGAGGAGCTTTTTAACCACCTCAGTGACTAAACTCCAGAGATAGGCGAGCCCACCTCAGAGACCCAGACTCTGCTTCCTCATGGGAAGGCGTATCAGTGGAATTGAGGAGGTCTTCGAAGTATTCTCCCCACCGACTCACAACGTCCCAAGTCGAGGTCAGCAGTGCCCATCCCCACTATACACAGTGTTGATGGTGCACTGCTTCCCCTTCCTGAGACACCGGATTGTGGACCAGAATTTCCTTGAAAGCGGTCTGGAAGTCTTTCTCCATGGCCTTACCGAACTCCTCCCATGCCTCAGTTTTTGCCTCAGCAACCAGTTAAATCTAAATCAAGTTCCTCTCCTGGAAAAAAAAAATGTTTGGAGACTTAAAACGTTGGAACAGCCTACATAGCTCACTTGTAGAGCGTATACCTATGGTAAAAATAAAAACATTACCTCAAATTAACTATTTATTTTCAATGATCCCTTTCAAACTCACATTAAAATGGTTCCAAATGCTATAATCTGCCATTTTAATTTTTTATTCTAAAAATACTAAAAATAGAATTAGCCCATATACCCTTTAAAAAGATAAAACAGAAGGGGGACTTGACGCACCCAACTTCAAACACTATTACTTAGCTTGGCCTCATTAAATGGTTACATCCAAATGCTGAACAACAATCTTGGCTGGAACTAGAACAGATCGACTGCAATAGCACCAAACTCTCAGACCTCTCATTTATCAGCACAAGTCTCAAAAGCCACAAGTGTTTCAAGAATCAGATTATTGCAGCCACTTTATCAGTTTGGTGGAAAAGTCTAGAAACTACATAATCTCAGTCAGCACCATATCATTCCTCCCCAATCTGGCACAATCCCAATTTTGAGATTAACAAAATAACCCTTTACTGCAGCACATGGCAACAAAGTGGAATTGACTGCCTACATCACTAATGTAAAAGCGTATTCCAAGAATTTCAAATTAGAGGTGGTAAATTCCTTCAATACTATAATGTAAAAACAGCAATCATTAAAAGAGTCCCAACATGAGTGAATACTCTACAACCACCCATTTGTGTTAAGAAAATAGTGGAGTGTGAAACAAAAACAAAACAAAAAATCCTTTGAAAAGTATACAAATTAATCTCAACTACTAATACAATACACGTTCCAATTGTAAAATGGGAAAAAAGACCCCTCAGTGTCTACTGACAATGAATACTGGGCACAAATCTGCAGAAATACAATCTCAATGACAAAAAACAGTAATATACAGCTAATCCAGTTTAAAGTACTCTGTAGATATCACATATAGTATGCATAAAATGGGCTTTTCAAAATATGCACTCATTGTACTGAAAACGCTCCCAGATCAGCACTCGATCCCTGGGTGCCAGGGATGCGACCGCTGGCCCCATTCCTGGGGCCTCATCTTGGTCTCCGGGTCAGGGTCTGTGGGCCAGGCTGCTGCCCCTCGGGCATGTGTCCTCTTGTTTCCTTTCCCTGGGGCGCCCTGCCATGTTGTCACTCCTCTCTCGTTCGGGTTGTGTGGGGTCTCCAGCTGACTTTGGGGCCTGCGGTGGGGGTCGATACCTCCCTCCTTGGGCACGTCGCCTCCTGTGCCTCCTGTGCACTATACACACATTTTTATATATATATATATATATATATATATATATATATATATACACATACACACACACACACACACACACACACATTCTGTGTGTGTGCATGTGTGTGCTCGTTAGGGTTGGGCACCGAGAATCGAGAACCGATTCGAACCGCGACTAACGTTCCGGTTCTCACAGATTTGTTCAAATTTATAAATTTCGGTTCCCAGTTTCGATGTCTACAGTCTGCCGACCCCTAAGAAGAAGTGGCGAAAACCAACAAAGAAGCAGGGAAAACAACGACGAAAAACGCACACATAGACGTTCTTGTGCCCAACGGCAATGGCAAACAAAAGTGTGTCTTAACTGCGTTAAAATTAATGACCATTCGCCTCAGTGCAACACTATAATATAAGATTATATTGTGCAAAGGAGGCTTTCGGGATGTGTCGAAGTCTGCCGCGCTCCCTCCCACTCCGAGCCCCAGCCATCACCGCACGGAGCTTCAGTGAAGTCAAATGGGTGAGTGAAACAATAAAATACGTTTAGGCCAACTCGGTTTTGGTTGTTTGAATTTGAGCGATTCCGGTTCCTCATTTCGATTCCGGTTCTAAACGATTCTCGATTCGGATTCTTTAAGGGGGCTAAGTAAAAAATGGTTGCATGGTTTCAATCAAGGGTGTCCAAATTATGAACATCCATTTTCTTTGCAGCCCTCAGCAGAAACTAAAATGAACATTTGACTCAGGGTTCTTCATAACCAGTATCAATATCAAAACGTATTAACTAAACGGCAATGTGTGTGGAATTAACCCTTCTTTTTTCCTTTTGGCTTGTCCCATTAGGGGTCGCCACAGTGTGTCATCCTTTTCTCCTGCATCTTCCTCTCTAACACCAACTGCCCTCATGTCTTCCCTCACTACATCCAGCAACCTTCTCTTTGGTCTTCCTCTAGCTCGCCTGCCTGGCAGCTCCATCCTCATCACCCTTCTACCAATATGCTCACACTCTCTCCTCTGAATGTGTCCAAACCATCGAAGTCTGCTCTTTCTAAATTTGTCTCCGAAACATCTAACCTTGGCTGACGGTCTGATGAGCTCATTTCTAATCCTATCCAACCTGGTCACGCCTAGAAAGCACCTCAACATCTTAATTTCCGCCCCCTCCAGCTCTGCTTCCTGTTGTCTCTTCAATGCCACTGTCTGTAATCCGTACATCATGGCTGGCCTCACCACTCTCTTATAAACTTTTCCCTTCATCCTAGCAGAGACTGTCACATAACAACCCTGACACCTTCCTCCACTCGTTCCAACCTGCTTGGACTCGTTTCTTCCCTTCCTTACCACACTCACCATTGCTCTGGACAGTTGACCCCAAGTATTTAAAGTCCTCCACCTCTTCTCCCTATAGGCTCATTATTCCCCCTCTACCCCTCTCATTCATGCATGTATTTTCTGTCTTACTTTGACTATTCTTCATTCCTCTCATTTCCAGTGCATGCCTCCACCTTTCTAACTGTTCCTCCACCTGCTCCCTGCTTTCACTGCAGATCACCATGTCATCCGTGAACATCATAGTCCACGGGGATTATAGTCTAACCTCATCGGTCAGCCTATCCATCACCAGTGCAAACAGGAAGGGGCTCAGGGCTGAACCCTGATGCAGTCCCACCTCCACCTTAAATTCTTCTGTCACACCTACAGCACACCTCACCACTGTTCTGCTGCCCTCGTACATGTCCTGTATTATTCTAACATACTTCTCTGCCACTCCTGACTTCCGCATGCAGTACCACTGTTCCTCTCTGGGTACTCTGTCATACGCTTTCTCTAGATCTACAAAGACACAATGTAGCTCCTTCTGACCTTCTCTGTACTTTTCCATCAATATCCTCAAGGCAAATAATGCATCTGTGGTACTCTTTCTAGGCATTGAACAATACTCACATCTGTCCTGAGTCTAGCCTCCACTACTCTTTCTCATAACTTCATTCTGTGGCTCATCAACTTTATTCCTCTATAGTTCCCATAGCTCTGCACATCACCCTTGTTCTTAAAAATGGGCACCAGCACACTTCCTCCATTCCTCAGGCATCTTCAAACCTGCTTGAATTCTGTTGAATTGACAGCTGGTCAAAAACTCCACAGTCACCTTCTCCTAGATGCTTCCATACCACCACAGATATGTTTTCAGGACCAACTGCCTTTCCATTTTTCATCCTCTTTAATGCCTTTAGTGTGGAACTAACCCAATTGACTTAATATTCATTAAATAATGTTTTAGCTAAAAGTTAAAAATAGCATTGTTAAAATCGCTATTTTGGGACTGTTTTATCACGTCAAATGGTTTATATGTGCCAGTTTTAACTTGACTTCCTGTTTTAAGCTTGTAGCCTTTTATTTTGAAGGGTACAAACCGCAACTCAGTATTTTGGCACGAAAAGTAACGTCACACGACACCGTTGAATTTTGAAAATGAAAGTAATGGAAACAAATGCGATAAAACATTGATTCCTTTACCTACCCACCGATAAGGCACAAGGTTAGTGTTTGTGATACTGTGAGACAATGTTTGTGTGAATTTTGTCCCAATTCATTGTGATGTAAAGTTGCTAGTTTGACCTTTGGTGAAGTTTTAGCTCAATTTTAAGCTTTTCTTTCTGTCATCGGCTCTTACGTTGGTTTGAAGACTTAAATAAATGCTAAAAACCATTAGTGCAAAAGTGCAACCAACCAGAGATGTATTTTATTGTTTCACTCACCCAGTTGACTGAGAGTTGAACTGAAGCTCCGCGCAGTGTAGGCTGAGGCTTGGAGCGGGAGAGAGAACGTCAGACTTCCACGCATCATGAAAGCTTCCTTTGCACAATATAATCTTCTTCCAAGTTTTGCACTTAGGCGACTGGTCATTAATTTAAGGTTAAAGTTAAGACACACTTTTGTTCGCCGCCGCCGTTGGGCACAAGCATGTCTTCGTACACGTTCTTTGTTGGTTTTCGCTGCTTCTTCTTTCCTTTTTGCCACGTTCTTCTTCGGGGTCTGCGGACTGTAAGCATCTTAACTGGAAACTGAAATTTTAAATTTGAATGATTCCGGGAAGGCGGCACGGTGGGCGACTGGTTAGAGCGTCAGCCTCACAGTTCTGAGGACCCGGGTTCAATCCCCGGCCCCCGCCTGTGTGGAGTTTGCATGTTCTCCCCGTGCCTGCGTGGGTTTTCTCCGGGCAGTCCGGTTTCCTCCCACATCCCAAAAACATGCATTAATTGGAGACTCTAAATTGCCCGTAGGCATGACTGAGTGCGAATGGTTGTTTGTTTCTATGTGCCCTGCGATTGGCTGGCAACCAGTTCAGGGTGTACCCCACCTCCTGCCCGATGACAGCTGGGATAGGCTCCAGCACTCCCGCGACCCTAGTGAGGAGAAGTGGATCAGAAAATGGATGGGTGGATGGATGATTCCGGGAGAACCGGAACACTAGCCCCGTTCTCGAGTCTGGATGCTCAACCCTAATGCCAACATTGAGGCAGCTGACAAGGTAAACGGTTGGTTGCACTTTTGCACTGATGGTTTTTAGCGTTTTAGTCTTCAAACCAGCCAATGACAGAAAAAAAAAAGCTTAACATTGAGCTAAAACTTTACCATAGCGACTTTACATTACAATGAAGTGGGAAAAGAATTCACATAAATGTTGTCTCACAGAATCACAAACACTAACCTTGTGGGTTAGGGGAAGAAATCAACATTTTGTAGCATTTGGTTCCATTCATTAAAAAAAAATAAAAAATCACCAGTGTCGTGTGAAGGTACTTTTCGTGCCAAAATGTTGAGTTACGATGCGTACCCTTCAAAATAAAAGGCTACAAGCTTAAAACAGGAAGTCAAGGTAAAACTTGCACATATAAACATTTGACATGTTAAAACAGTCCCTTGAACACTACTATATTTAACGTTTAGCTGAAACATTAATTAATGAATATTACGTCAATTGGGTTAGTTCCACACACATAGTCTTTTAGTTCATAGGTTTGATATTGGTTATAAAGAACCCGAGTCAAATGTTCATTTTAGTCTATGCTGCGGGGTGCTAAGAAAACAGATGTTCATAAGTTGGACACCCTTTATTTAAACCATGCAAACCTTTTTGACCCAGCCCCCTAAAATAATCAGAATCAAGACTCGTTTGGAACCGGAATCGAAATGAGGACCCGGAATCGGGACCGGAATCGCTCAAATTCAAACGATGCCCAACCCGACTGCTCATCAATTGGTTGGTTTATTTTCTATGATAAATATCTTCTGTCACGTGTTTATATATTCAATAAAACAGCAATCAATTATAACATTTATTTAAAAAATTATGTCCTGTATTTACAAAATCTTTATTATTTATTGATTTATTGAAAAATATGTATTTCACGAATATAAATTCATAACCCACTGGTCTTCTGGTGTACTTGCTTCATAAAGTAAACATTATTTATTAATGTATTTATCCATCCATCCATTTTATTTTACCGCTTATCCTCACTGGGGTCGCGGGCGTGCTGGAGCCTATCCGAGCTGACTCAGGGTGAGAGGCGGGGTACACCCTAAAGTGGTCACCAGCCAATCGCAGTCATGTATTTATTTATGTATTAATTTGTATCTATTCTAAAAAAATATATAGCCATTACTTTTCTGCACTGCTTATCCATCCATACTAGGGTCACAGATGAGCTCAAGCCTATCTCAACAGACTTTCGGCTAGAGGCATGTTACACCCGAATCTACTCTCCAACCAGTTGCAGTGATAATAATAATAACAATAACAATAATAATAATAATAACAAAGTCAATATTAAATATTACATGCTTTCATTTCGTGTCCTTGTCCCATCACCGCAGGGTTTAGTTCACAACCCTCCAAAAAAAGCATAACTCGGGGCCCGTTCACGCCTCTGAGCATTCGCCCGTCACGCTTGGGGTGCTCTTACAGAATTTGAGCAGGATCCCCTTCCCCTCTCATCCTCGCTCGTCTGCATTATTAATTGTCTGCATGCCACAGAGCATGTGTGGTTTGCTCTCAGGCCGCTTTCAGGCCTTCGGGCAACCTTACACTGCTGACTGCTGCTCCAAATGAAAAGCACTGCTGACACTATTCAAAGTTTGTTCTTCTCCTGGCAAAAAAATGCGTACATTCAGTTTCACTGCTGTGTAAAAATTTAGGGGAATGTTTGGTTATATTTTAACTTTGTGTGTGGTGAGGGCAGAGGGTGTCTCGGGATATGTGTGCCTTTAGGTGTGGGTGGGGGCTGAATGTGTGAAAATGTGAGTGGGTGATTGTGTATTTGTTGTTGTTGTACTTGGTTTTGTGTGTGCATGTGTGCCCGTGTTTGTGTGCATGTGTGCCCGTGTCTGTGGGTGTGGGGGTGGGCTTTGTGCATTAATGCATCCAGGTCTTTTGAGAAATAAAAAAATAAAAATACAAAAAAAAAAATTGCCGCAATATTTTTCAATATTAGGCAGCAAATGACTTTTTTGCATTTATGCCACACAGATACAAAATACGAGCTAGGAGACACTCAAAGGATTTTTCCAAGGATTAAAACTGTTTTCAGGAGTTCTCTATTTCTTGTCTTGTTAAAATAGGCCCATTTTTAGGTGGTCTGTCACATGCAAATGAGCGATCGTATACACTGCCCAATATATTGCGGTGGCGATAGAGTCCCTGGTGGAAAAAAAGGGAGTGCCTGTAAAGACAAAAGCATTTTCACATGTGGAGGCAGCACTTCATAGACTACACTGTGTATGTTGGGCATCCCCAAACACAACTTCCTCCCCACCGCAAAAACTACTACTTCAGTGATGTGTGCTTATGATTACAGTGACCACTCCTCTTGCCAGTCATTCACAATAACAGTCACCTTGCATTGCATAATATAAACAAACAGATCGACTAGAAATTATCCACAGAGTCAGAAAAAGGTCCATGATACGCTCAGGGTGCAATGTATGTGTCTAAGACTAAGAAAATGATAACTGTCATCTTGTACAGTAGAAATAAACCAATTGGATCGAAACCACAGACTAAAAAACGCAGTCCATATCATACTTCATGTTGCTGCATGAACTCTTCCTAGCAACAAGTGATCACTCGTAACTGGTATTTTTGTTTGGGTGGATTTTTACGTGTGCCACTCTGAGGTGTGTTTCACTGTCCTGAGTTTGGCAGCTGCATCGCTGCCAACACTGCAGTAGGGATATAGTCAGCCTGTGCTTTTATGACACACTCTCTCTCACACACACACGCACACACATATACACACACAGTGTCACACGGGTACATATAGTCAATCCCACTGCAGGTTAGCGATGTCACACCAGAGGCCGCCGTGTAATTGGCCAAACCCGGTCACCGGCACGCTGCAAAGATGGCCTTTTGAAAAAAATTCATCTCACTGGTGGGAGTGTAAACACACCTCGGGGTGAGTGGAGGTGTAAAATACACAAAGGCCTACATTTGAGCATTATTAGCCATCATACAAGTGTAAGCAGACAGACACACAAACTACTTTTAAGTTCGCATTATGGTCGTGAACCTACGGTACCTTTTGTTCGACAAGAAGCATATGGCAGCTAGTGTGTGAGAAGCTGGTGTGGCAGTCTACATCTTTAATCTGTTTTGTCTAACAGCACAACTCAAATAACCTACAATAGTCACAGGAGAGCCATGTCAAAAAAACCTTTGTACACAAAGTTTGCTTTTTAGTAGGATGTTGCACAAAGAGATGTACCTGTACATTAGCAGGAATTGATACATTTTGTAATTGACTCAAAGAAGGACCCTAACCCCCTGAATGCTTTAATAGTTGTAAGACTGTTCACTGGGTGGCCACTTTGCCTCAATTTTTGTTGGAGGGCCCAAATGTTTTCATGGTTGCATGGCCTTTAGATATTGTGATCTAAAGTAAAAAAAAAAAAAAAGAAAATGGTGTAAACCACAATATGACCGAGTTTGGTTTTTGGCTCATGACTGCTCATTTAGATACCCCTTTTATCCAAATTTTCTTGGAGGATTCAAAGTTTTGCATGGTTGCATGACCTTTAGACATTTTTGTCAACAAATGCAAGTGTCTGGAATTAGTTTGTTTTGCCCCTTATGCTGGACTTGAGTCTGCTCAGGGATTACCCTTTGTGAAGGAGGCCCCAATCATTTGGATGGTTGCAAGGCCTTAATCTATTGTCGTCTGCTAAGGGAAGTAAATCCCTGCCTTTGTTTTTGTTTTGCCCTCAAAATCACTTTTGTTATGCTGCTTTGGAGACATTTTAACAAAAGGCCTCAATTATTGTTGGCGACTTGAAGTATTCACATAGGGCGATGTTCTCCTGTATGCTGAAGTCATAAAAGGTGTACAGCTCCACCCTTTTCTCTCTGCGCCCATTCTGCCATCCAATTAATTCTATCATTTGCGCGTCTTCCGGCCATGTGTGCACTTTAGGTGGAGTAACCCTAAAATATGGGTATTCCCTCTCATATCTGGCCTTATGCCCATTCTGCCAAAGACTTTCCTCTTGCATATTCCAGAGCCTGTAGTAAGTCCAGCAACCCAGGAAGGTTAAACACCATAACGCACATTTGACTTGCTCCTGTGCTCCGAGCATAAGGCTGCTGGCAGCCCGGTGGCTGACTCGGCATGCGGACGGACATGTAGTTGGCCCATCACCACTGCTCAACTGCTGTAATGTGTCATGGCTAAATTACGCCAATTCACGGCGGAACGTCAACATTCATTTATGTTCCATTCCGCTTATCCTCACCAAGGTCGCGGGTCTGCTGGAGCCTATCCCAGCTATCTTCGGGCGAGACGCAGGGTACACCCTGAACTGGTCGCCAACCAATCACAGACATCAACATATCCATCCATTTTCTGAGCCGCTTCTCCTCACTCGGGTCGCGGGCGTGCTGGAGCCTATCCCAGCTGTCATCAGGCAGGAGGCGGGGTACACCCTGAACTGGTTGCCAGCCAATCGCAGGGAACATACAAACAAACAACCCTCCGCACTCACATTCACGGGCAATTTAGAGTCTCCAATTCATGCATGTTTTTGGGATATGGGAGGAAACCGGAGTGCCCGGAGAAAACCCACACAGGCATGGGGAGAACATGCAAACTCCACACAGGCGGGGCCGGGGATTGAACCCGGGTCCTCAGAACTGTGAGGATGACGCTCTAACCAGTCATCCACCGTACCGCCCGACATCAACATATGTCATATTAATTAAATAATTTTCATGTACGAGCTGCGAGCGGCATTTTCGCTTCAAACATGCTGCACGGCAGCTGGGCAGTCTATCAGAAAGCGCTGCACAACTGAAGTCATCCTAATGGCGCGATGGTGTGTTAGACATGGAATGATTTTGTTCAGATTTGATCTCATTGTCGGTCCGTTTAAGTGACATGTCGGCGTGTGTGGCGCAGATATGGTTGCTGGGCAATGCTAATCAGCAGCAGGTCACTTGCTTTATTGATGGCCTTCCAAACATAAAATAAATTACATATGTAGTACATCCATCCATCCATTTTCTGAGCCGCTTCTCCTTACTAGGGTCGCGGGCGTGCTGGAGCCTATCCCAGCTATCATCGGGCAGGAGGCGGGGTACACCCTGAACTGGTTGCCAGCCAATCGCAGGGCACATACAAACAAACAACCATTCGCACACACAGTCACACCTATGGACAATTTATAGTCTTCAATTAATGCATGTTTTTGGGATGTGGGAGGAAACCGGAGTGCCCGGAGAAAACCCACGCTGGCACAGGGAGAACATGCAAACTCCACACAGGCGGGGCCGGGGATTGAACCCAGGTCCGCAGCGCTGTGAGGCTGACGCTCTAACCAGTCGCCCACCGTGCCGCCTCATATGTAGTACAGTATTTATTTAATAGAGTATATAGAGAGAATACAAAAACATGCTCCTTTAAAGTAGCTTGTTCGAGGACCAGTGCACTCGTCTAACTGGATGGACGCCACTTCCGTATATCCATACAGGGATAAATTCAAAAATTAAAGTGTGACAAACACTATATTGCCAAAAGTATTTGCTCACCTCCCTTGACCTGCCAATGACACCCCCTTCTTAATCAGTAGGGTTCAATATGATGTAGGTCCACCCTTTATCACTACAACAGCTTTCATTCTTCTGAAAAGGCTTTCCACAAGGTTTAGGAGTGTGTGTAGGAAATTTTTGACCACTTTTCCAGAATAACATTAGTGAGGTCACACACTAATATTAGACGAGAAGGCCTGGTTCTCATTCTCCACTCTAATTAATCTCAAAGGTGTTCGATCCTGTTGACGTCAGGACTCTGTTTAGGCCCATCAAGCTCATCCACACTAAACTCTTGTCATCCATGTCTGTATGGACCGTGCTTTGGTGCACAGCCATGTTGGAATTGGAAATGGAACAACTTTTCCCACAAATTTGGGAGCATGGAATTGTCAAAACGTTGGCTCCTTAGTTCCAGTGAAATGAACTCTGAAGGATTCAGCATACCAAGAGATTTTGGACAATTCATTGCTCCCAACTTTGTGGGAACAGTTTGGCGATGGCCCCTTCCTGTTCCAACATGACTGTGCACCAACGCATAATGCAAGGTCCATAAATACATGGATGAGAGAGTTTTGTATGGATGAACTTGTTTGGCCTGCACATAGTCCTGACCTCAACCTGATAAAACACCTTTTGGATGAATTAGAGTGCAGACTGAGAGCTAGGCCTTCTCGTCCAACATCACTGTGTGACTTCACATTTCTGGAAAAGTGGTAAAAAATTACCTATACACACCCCCAAACCTTGTGGAAAGCCTTTTCAGAAGAATTGAAGCTGTTATAGTGGTAAAAGGTGGACCAACATCATATTAAACCCAATCGATTAGGAGGGGAATGTCACTTCAGATCATATGTGAGTGAAGGCAGGTGAGAGAAAACCTTTGTTAATATAGTGTATTTCCCAACTGGATTTAAAAGGCAATCATTTGTCTCAGGAAAACTCCACATTTCGGGAACTGTACCCACCTCCAGACTTCAATGAGTCACGCCTCTCAAGCCGTTACGCCTAAATTGGCCAAGTACGCATGGGGTGTGTGTCAGATGTCGTTATGGCAGAATCGGCATACCTTGAACACATGCAAGCCAGGCGCATAAAATACACATACCCACCAACGGGAGACAATAGCCAATATTGCATAGCATGGCCTTGAGACATTGTGGTTTACAGACACAAGCAAAGGCCTTGAGTTTGGTTTTTGCCCTCAATCACAATTCTTATGCTGCACTCGAGACTGATCACTGGAATGGCCTATTTCCTAAAAGTGTGTCGGATACCCCAACTTTGAACAGTTGCCTTGACTTTAGACATTGTGGTCTGCAATGTGAAGTAAGGGCCTCAAGAACAAACTCAGGTACACTGCAGGACTGGGTTCATTTTTTAACCTCATTCACAGGCCCCTTTTCCCTAAATTTAGTTGAAGCCCCCTACTTTTTGCATAACTGTATGACCTCTAGATATTGTGGTCCACAAAGGCAAAGTAGGAGTAGACAACAATGTGACCAAGTTGGGTTTTTGGCCTAAAGACTGTTCAGAGACTAATTGGCAGAGGATCCTTACCACAACTTTCTGTTGGAGACCAATTGGAACTAGTTATGTGGCTTTTAAACATGTTTACACATGTATGACACTGAAAATGTTTTAAAAATCTGTGACACAAAAATAACAAATAGAAAATGGAATTAAATGCTCAATGATGCAAATGTAACTTTTCATACAATTCCCTACTAAATTCCAAGACGCTGGGCCGGCTTCTCCTTCTGCATGTGTGTTTTCTCCATGATGGATTAGTTTGTCAGACAGCAGCCCAGCCAAGCTTGCAGCAGCTGATGGACACATCGAGTTGCTGATCACGTACGCCTCTTGACGTCCTTCTGGGGGGAAAAAACGCTTTTAACCCACTCGCTCCGACACGAATGTCAGGTAACAAGCCGACGCTGCTTAGGAGGTGCCAAACCTGCTGGATTTAGGCGTGTGGGAGGCGAAAGGACCGTTGTCACATTCTGAGGATGACCCTATTGACGGACCCAGCGCTAGCAGTGTCAGCCGCAGGGCCTCTGGTTTGTTTTGCTTTATTTTTGTTTGGCCGCGGCGAGGATTTAAAAATGGAAAAATTGACTCAGAACATCTTGGACCACGCTGCAACCTGGGGGTGTTGATGCTCAGGCTGATCTTTTCCCTCCAACGCTGTCCTATTGTCTATTTGTTCTATTGCAACATGCTTCTCACTGTAGCTGCCTGCAGTATATAAAACAAAACCCGAAAAACTGGCACCTATATAATACATGTTTATGAGTCAATTATAGCTACAGTTTATCTTTTGTATTAGGAAATTATATTTCTGTTGTGGTTCAGTATGATTTTTAACTTTCACAGCCTCTGAGTGGGCAAAGTTTTGTTGGAGGCCCCAACTAGTTGCATGGTTGCATCACTGTTAGACATTATGGTTCCACAAAAACAAGTAATCTACAGCTCGAGCACATGTGTCAAACTCAAGGCCCGGGGGCCAAATCTGGCCCGCCAAGTCATTTTATGTGGCCCACGAAAGCAAATAATCTGTGTCAATTTCCATGGTTATTGCTCAAATTATCATAAAATAACAATAAATAGTCGCGTTGAGACATTGCAAGCATTTTCTGTTTATGTTAACTTGAACAATAGTTGAACAAACTATTATCCTTGACTTCTGATTTCAAAACTAGGTATCCATCAATTTGTTGTGTGTATGTAATAATGAGGTGACTAAACATTTGTTTCAATTGTCCTCTGAGGGAAACCTTGACTACAATGTGGCCCGCGACAAAAATGAGTTTGACACACCTGATCTAGAGCATATCCAAAGGCAAGTGAGGGTCGTTAGTTTGCATTTTGCCTGCAAAATCATATTTCTTAATGCTGCTCTCAAAGCATCCCAGAGTGCTCATTGGGAGGCCTCTTACCAAAATTATTGTGGCCCTGTTTGCATAGTCACATGGCCTTTAGCCATTGTGGTCTACAAAAGTAAATAAAGGTTTAGACCTCAATGTAACCGGGTTTGGTTTTGGGCATCAAGACTGCTCAGAGAATGCTCATCAGGTGGCCTATTTTTACAAAAGGTTGTTGACGGTCTCAAATATTTGTATGGTTGTTGTCAGAGTTTGCGACACATTAGACCCCAAAGCAGCAAAGCAGGCAGGCAAAGCAGGACAAATCTCCAAAAGGTTTAATTTTCTAAAACTCAAAAGAGGCAAACAAGGCCCAGGAAACACTAAATACTAAATTAACAAAAGTTTCAAAACCAAGATTCAAAGTAAGAAAGAAACACCAGGCGTGAACCTACCCTGGCGTAAAACCAAACATGACGAGAGACACGACTTTCAGGAACACACTGCAAATGACAATGATCCGACCAGGACTGAAAGAAACCAGGGAATTAAATACAAGCAAACTGACAAGACTACGAGGAACACCTGGACATGACACGAGTGGCTGGAGGGAGCTGATTGGTTGACACAAAGTAAGAGTGACTGACGAGAACAATTGGAAATAAAAACCTAACGAGCATGACAAAACTAACAACATGGGACACAGGAAAACATTAAACAAAACTAAACAATCTAAAACACAGACCATGACAGTTGTACTGCTTTAGACATGTATAAAAGCAAAAAATGGCCTTGAGTCTGTCTTTTATCTCCTCAAAACTGTATTAATTTTGCTGCACTTAATAAAACTGATCATTGGAAGGTCCCATTTCCCAAAAAGTTTGTTAGAGGCCCTAACTCAGAATTGTTGCCAAATTCAGTCTTAAGGGGTGGCATATGAAATGCATGGGGTGCCCAGTTATTACCCTCCAGTACGTTTTTGATAATACTGTACTCTATTAGCGCAGAACGGATGCACATCATCGTCACATTAAACATAACTAACAGCAAATATGACCAGCTATAGCTGAAAACACCAATCTTCATAATCTAAAGCAATAAAAATTATGAGCAAGACAAAAATACAACAAAGAGAGAATAGAAAACTAGAATCGAGCAATCGGGAAACACTGGGAGAAAAAGTGAGCCAGGAGGTGGGGGAAAGACCAACAGCATGAGTACAACAAGACTTGGCGAGGGGTGGAAGTCAAACTGGAGCTTAAATAACAATAAATGAGTGGAGACAGCTGTGTGTGAGGAGCTCACAAGCAATTGTTTGTTTTTCAACTGCGCCTCAAGTTGGGGGGCGCAAGCCTTTTGTGGGGCTAAGGTAAACCTAGCAACGAACCATTTGTGGAAGATACAAAAGTGATCTTTCTGCTAGTTTGCCATGAAAGCTTCTTCTGCAAGCTAAAAGAGCCTATATTTTCTGTGTGCCACTTAACAGCGCCACTATATTCTCTGGTGGACATTCCCTGGTACAACAACAAAGAAATGAAAAATCACACGTGATAAAAGGGCAACCGAGCACAAAAAAAGCAGGGCAAAACAGTGGGGGCACGTGCCCCTCAGTTTTGCTACCTCTGGTTGTGGAATGTAGTCATAAATGTGAGGTAAACCTTACCCAAATTAATGTATTTCATAGCTATTAATTTATGGTACTCTTCACCCAAAATATATAATTTAAATTCACCCAACTAAGGTGGCTGCAAATTGTTACACTACATTTATTGGGTAAATTCTATAGGTAGTTTTTTTACAGTGATATGGCTCGCCCATAGCGACGGGCTTGCCCAAATTAGTTGCATGGTTGCATGGCCTAAAGACTTTGAGCTCTACAGAGCCAACTAATGGCCTTGAGTTCATTATTTTTTGCCTTCAAATCACAATTCCTGTCGCTGCCCTCAAAACTGCTCATTAGTGTGCCTCTTTTGACAAAAGTTTGTTGGACTATTTGCATGGCCTTTAGACCTTGAGGTTCCACAAAGGCAAGTGAGCTTCGACCACAATATGACTGGGTTTGGTTTTTGCCCTCAAGACTCCTCAGAGACTGTCCATGGGAAGTCCCCCATTTGTTGGAGGCCCCAACTATTTGCATGGTTGCATGGCCTTTAGACATGAACTGCAACCTAAGGGCTTCAAGTTTGTTTTCCCCCTCAAAATCGTATTTCATATGATGGACTTGATACACTTTGCTTTTCACAGAATTCTGTTGGAGGCCCCGACTACAGTACTAGCATGGCTCCATGGTATTAGACCTCAGATTACTTCATGCCATGATATATCGGCGGTAGGAACTTACGTTTCCAGTTGTGGTCTACAAAGACAAGTAAGGCACATGAGTTTGTTTATTTCCCCTCAAAATCATATTTCTTATGCTCGACTGAAGACTGCTTACTGACTTTTTTTGTGTTGGAGGCCTGAATTATTTGCATGGTTGCATGGACAGTAGACGTGGTTCAGAAAATAATTTTTGCTCTTAAAATCAAATTTGTTATGCTCCACTCGAGAATGCAAACTGGGATTCCCCCTTTTCACAAATTTGTGTTAGGGGCTTCAAGTATTTGCACGATTGCATGCCCTTTAGACATGGAGGTCTAGAACTGCAACCTAAGGACCTCAAGTTTGTTTTCCCCTTCAAAATCGTATTTCATATGATGCACTTTATACACTTTGCTTTTCACAGAATTCTGTTGGAGGCCCCAACTACAGTACTAGCATGGCTCCATGGTATTAGACCTCAGATTACTTCATGCCATGATATATCAATGGTAGGAACTCAAGTTTCCAGTGTACTTTTCTCGTTGATAGTCAGAAATGTCCAAATTAAGAGGGAATGTTTTTGTGTATTCGCACTTGTAGCCTTTAATTAGCTTGATGCTAGCACACATAGGAGCTCTTTACATACACAGCAATACACAAAACACACAAATTATGAATTGCCTGCCAGCCACGGAGCCGCTAACATGCCTCATTAAGAACACTTTTGGTGATGGGGTCTAATACATTTCTCTTGTTTAGCAGCAACTTTGATCTGGGGTCTGTTCTTTCATTCTCATTAAGCCATTCATCAAATCAAGTAGAGATTACCGACATCATTACCTACATCTGTCCATCCGTCACAACAGGTTGTAACATACTTGGCCTATCATGTCATTAATTTATCCAGAGTCCATCCATCTGTACAGCTCTATGATCTATATGTCAATTTTTTCACATCCATTCATTCACCCACAGTCGTTCATTCAGTCAGTGAAGTTCAGTCTTATGTATTGCACTTTATCTCCACCATTTGTCTGTAAATGTCATAACTCCATCACTGTCAATATGACCTAGTTGGTCCATCCATCCGTCAGTCCGTCTGTCCATCCGTTTATCCATCATCCATATGAGTGCACTGAGCAAAATACATTCATCCATCAAACATCAATATCCACATCCATCCACTGACCCATCTATATTATCAGTCAACCATTAGTCCAGTGAGCAAGGTGCATCCAAAATATCTATCCATATATATATATCCACGGAGTACACCGTGAACTGGTCACCAGCCAATCGCAGGGCACATAGAAACAGACAACCATTTCCACTCACATACACACCTACGGGTAATTTAGTGTCTTCAATCAACGTACCATGCATGTTTTTGGGATGTGGGAGGAAGCCAGAGTAGCAAATCCACGCAGGTTCGGGGAGAACATGCAAACTCCACACAGGCAAGGCTGGGATTTGAACCCAGGTCCTCAGAACTGTGAGGCAGATGTGCTAACCAGTCATCCACCATGCCACCCCAACCCAAAAATATTCATTTATATTGACAACAACATCCAATCACCTATTCATCTGTTCAAACATGAGTGAGGAACATCCATCCATCCATGCATCCATCAACATTAGTTCATTAACCAACATCCCATCACACATTCATCCATACACATTAGTCCATTGAGGAGCATCAATTCATACAACCATCCCTCCACATAAGTCCTTTATGCCACATCCATAAAAAAAAAAAAATGGGGCATACTTGCATCCTACTATTTGTTGAACCACATCTATTATCAATACATCTTTTACATCCATCTATGGAGCCACATAAAACAAAGATCCATCCATCAACATTGATCACCCTTTGGTTTCAACATCCATCCATCCGTCCATCCATCTACCTACCCAAACAAAATGTGTAAACTTGTGCAAACCCACAACCTTTCCAAATACATTCATTGACAAACCCCAATTCCAATGAAGTTAGAACATTGTGTAAAATCTAAATAAAAACAGAATACAATGATTTGAAAATCCTTTTCAACCTCAGTCGAATACACCACAAAGATGTTTAATGTTCAAACTGAACGTTCTTTCCCAGTGTTTTGTTACCCTTGTAGCGTTTATTGGGGGACATCAAATTTGAGCTTAATTTAGAAGAAAACGATGAGTTTGAAGCGGTGCCTGCGTCACTTCCGTGTTATCGTAATTTTAAATTACAGCATTATAAATCAAGATCTTTGATATATATGAGGGGCACCACGTCATATTTTTACAAGTTTAACTTGAGGCGAAATGACGACAAACCTTTATAATCAGTCTCTTAACAGAAGGTGGCTACATTTTTAGGAATTTTGAGTTCTAGGCTTTCTAGAGGTTTCGTTCCGAACCCAATCACTCATATAATCATTGCAAGTGGTGAATTTTATAGAAAATTTAATAATAAAAAGGGCTTTCTACAGGATAAAACACAGACAAACAAAAAACAAACAAGATATCTACAAACATTGGCAAAGGAAGGGATTTGTGACGTGAGATGAGCAGAATGGGCGTGTAGTGAATGCACATAGTTGAGGACTCCTGGTCTCGTTACTATAAACCCAAATATGCACTAATCCATACTTTTAGTATACCGCAATGTTGGACTTATGTGTCTGGAACACGTTTGAAGAAGGCGAGTCAGGCTCCCGAGTGTCCGGCCGGCCCGGTCCGCTCCGGGAACAGGTAGATTCGATGGGAGGGAGGAATGGAAAAACAGGAGCAGCAGGAGGCCAACAAGTTCTCAGGCAGGATGTGGAAGCAGCAGCCGGGGATTGTCCGATGTGTCCTTCCACCTTGGGTGAGGTGGGCGTCGTGCCTGGTGCAGTCGTCGGCGGGTTGGTCGGACTGACCAAAAAGACTTATGCACCAAGACTCCAAAAAACTTCTACACTTCTCCCAGCACTGAGCTTCAGCATGGCAAAGCAAATGTCTGTGTCTTGTTGAAGATAGTTTATTATGTTAATCCGTTTAGAGTCTGCATGTGACTCTGGAGTTATAGTCTACCTCGGCGGGGAGCGGCGGTAGTGCGAGGCTGGAGTGCCGGGTGGCATCTTTTGCGTGGCATGTCCGCTACACCCTTGTCCCAGCTTTTTTGAGGAATGTGTTACAGGCATAGAATTCAAAGTGAGAGTATACAGTATTTGCAAAAATTAAATTAAGAAAAAAAAAGGTTGAGCAAAACTCCAAAAACACCTGTTAATTGGAAACAGGTGAGTGTCATGATTGGGTCTAAAACAGGGGTGTCAAACTCAAATTCACGGTGGGCCAATATTAAAAATTGAGACAACGTCGTGGGCCAAACTCAATATTTAATGAAAAATCTCTGCGATGTACATGTTTCCCTTTTCTCCAGAAATGTAGCTTTAAAGTTTATCATATGACAACAAACTTAAATTATGCTTCAACACTGAATCTGGAATAAACAAACTTTAATATTATAAACATGAGAAATCCAAATTGCGATAAAAGACATCGGTGGTATTTGTTTGTTATTTTGTATTTAAATAGATAACATGAATTCTTCTCTCTCCATCTTCTATTTAAACATGAATTTTTCTCTCTCCATCTTCTATTTATCTATCGCCAACTACCTTTCTTTTTTATGTAATTTTTTTTTCAAAGGCCAATAACAAAATATCCCAAAAAAATAAGAATCTCCTTCAACGAAAATCCAAAATTCAAACTATGAACAGTCCCTGCTTAGGAGGGCATTAAAAAAAACATTAATTAAATTCTATATTCTTTGTTACAGCCACGTTTCTCCGCACACGACAAACAGGTCTGTCTTTTACTTTAGTGAACAGACAATCTGCCACCCACTTATCTTGGAAGTTAACCGTTTTCCATCTTTTGTTTGGCCATTTTTGGGAAGGGGAAGTGTAAATTTGCTTGAGGAGACGGGTAGCATAGTTGCTAACGACTGCAACACAAAGGGAAGCGGCGCTCGCCGGTTTAGACTAACGGGCCAACACACTAGCAAAGCATTCTGGGATTTGTAATATTAGTGGCGCATGTGCTATATACTGGCGGGCCAGCTCTAATACACATTTTATATGGTCTTGCGGGCCAAATATAATTACATCGTGGGCCAAATTTGGCCCACAGGCCTGAGTTTGACATATATGGTCTAAAAGGAGGATCCCCGAAAGGCTCAGTTGTTCACACGCAAGGAGAGAGAACATTTTCCCACATTGTCAACAACTACGTGAGCAAATAGTCAACAGTTTAAGAAAAATGTTTCTCTTTTTTTTTTTTGTCCTTTTCAATTGTTAGGTCAAGCAGAATGGAAAATCTGTATCACTTTAATGGTAACTTAAACAGTACAGTGGAGTTTTTAAGCTTCTGCTGTGGTATTATAATTGGGGTTTATTGAGAATCAGACTTGATCAGTCGGACAGTTCTAGAAGGGAGAGAGAAACAAAGACAAAAGACAAAGCACGAATTGTAAACAGGATGAGAGAAAATTATTACATTATCTACAACAATGAAACACTAAATATGAGTGTTGCATGGGGCTGTAGTGCTACACCCTGTGAGGGAAGGACAGGACAAGATAGAACAGGACAACCCACACCCCACCCACCCACACACACACCCCAGCCAGCACCCACTACCCGCCCCTGAGCGTGGGAGGTGAACCCCACATTCCCCCCAAACCAGACAGGGAAAGAACCCCACAGCAGGCCCCACAGCCCTCAAGGGACTAACCCTCCCCCACGGGAAGAGGAAAGGCGACCGCAGCGGGACGCAAGGAACGGAGAGAAGAGGACAAAGTACGCCCGAGGAGCGACAGGGGGGGTCCCACCGCCCCACCAGCAGACACAGTGGGGGACCCAGGCGGGTGACAGCTGGCACCCACGGAACATGGGCGAGTCACCATCACACCACCACTACTCCCCAGGAGGACGCCCCAGTGGTTCCCCCCCACCCCAACCGAGATCAGGAAGGAGTGAAAAAAATCCCGCCCCCACAGATCACGGAACAGGAAACACAGGGACAAGAGGAGAAGATCCCCACACCATGCATGTGTCTTTTCACCATGCAAACCGATCTAAAATGTGTGAAAATAAAAAGAGAACAAGAAATAAATAGAATAATGATGAAACAACGCGGCACGGTAGATGACTGGTTAGAGCGTCAGCCTCACAGTTCTGAGGACCCGGGTTCAATCCCCGGCCCCGCCTGTGTGGAGTTTGCATGTTCTCCCCGTGCCTGCGTGGGTTTTCTCCGGGCACTCCGGTTTCCTCCCACATCCCAAAAACATGCATGAATTGGAGACTCTAAATTGCCCGTAGGCATGACTGTGAGTGCGAATGGTTGTTTGTTCCTATGTGCCCTGCAATTGGCTGGCAACCAGTTCAGGGTGTACCCCGCCTCATGCCCGATGACAGCTGGGATAGGCTCCAGCACCCCTGCGATCCTAGTGAGGAGAAGCGGCTCAGAAAATTGATGGATGGATGGATAAAACAACAACAACCTCGACAACAAAGAATATAGAATTCAATTGTGTTTGATGAAAATAGTCTTATATTGTCAAATGTCAAATGGCACCCTACTCAGGCAAAGGAATCAAAGAGTCTAGATTTAGCATGTTGAGTCTAGATTTAGCATGTTGAGAAAAGGTGACCTGCTATCTACGTATATATATAATTGATTTTTTCGTTCTGCTGATATTTTTTCTAACGCAATATATTCTATGATGAGATTTAGCCACTGACTGATGTTAATAGCTTGTTTGTTTTTCCAGTTTAATAGAATTGTTTTCTTCGCGGTAGCTAACGTGACAAGTAATGATTGTGAATATTTACATGGGAGGGCAATTATGCCTAAATCACCAAATATGCACAATCTGGGAGAAAGTGGTATCCTGCAGTTAAAAATATACGAGAGTTTTTGTACAACTGAAGACCAAAAGCATTGAATTAGTGTACATTCCCATATAGCATGAAAATAGATGTCTGGGGTATTTTTGGTGCATTGCACGCATATATTAGATGGAGAGAAGCCCATTTTATGCATGGTGTACTGAGTAAAGTGTCTTCTATGGAGCACTTTATATTATATAAGCTGTAGATTTTTGTTTTTTGTCATTCTAAATGTATTGTTACAAATTTGTATCCAGTAGCTACGGTCAGCAGAAATGGAGAGGTCTTATTCCCATTTGGTGATTGGTAAGTGCATTGATTTAGTAGATGAAATTAATTCATAAACTTTGGAGAGATTTCTTTTACTTTGCGGGAGAAGCTTCATTATGTGCTTGACAAACTCCGGCAGTTTGAGGGTGCTCTGGAGTGTTGGTATTCTTTTTTTATTATTGCTGCTTTTAATTTATTGTATTGAAGAAAGTATCCAGTTCATCACGTGTCCTAAAAATATTATTGTTAAATAGTTGTTGTAGGTGGTTAATTCCATGTTGTTCCCATGTACTAAAATGAAGGGTTATATTATTGGATAATATATGGATATATATATGGATAATGACAGAGAGGATTATGACTAAACTTTGCCACCAAGCCGTTAAAGTGGATGCGATTATTGGATTCTTGAAACATTTATGGCGTTTAAGACTAGTATAAATAAATGGGATTTTTGGTAGTTTGATGTTGTTGCAGTCTGTTTGTTCCAATTCTAGCCAATAATCACAGTCCTCACTGTGGTGCAACCATTTGATGAGGTATTGTAATTGGTTAGCTAAATAATAGTGTTTAAAGTTGGAAGCATTTAGGCCTCCCTCCTGTTTATGTTTCTGAAGAGTGGATCGACTGATTCTATTTGTCTTATTTCTTTAATAAAACATTATTACACCAGAATCTAAAGTTTGAAACCGATCATTGAAAATAAACAATTTATTTGAGGAAAGGTTTTCATTTTTATTGTAGCTATTCTTCCCAGTAATGATATAGGTAAGTTATTCCAGCATCTTAAATCAGATGAGATTTTTTCCAGAAGTGGTGTATAATTTATATTGGTTAGCTCTGTGAGTTTTATGAAATATTGATTCCTAAATACATAATGTTTCCTATAGGAATAGGGTATACCTAATGTTTCGTATAGGAATAGGGTACTCTGGGATTTGATCTGCAGGAGTCCATGAGTTTGCTGTTATTGGGAGTATTGTTAATTTTGTCCAGATAAAGTAGTAGTCTGATATTTGTGTGAATGTTTTAAGGAGATTGAAGAGTGCCTGAAGAGAAAATTTGGGTTCCTGTAAGTAAAGAATATCATCAGCATATAGATTGATTTTGTGTTCTGTCACTAGTGAGCAGATACCGTTAATATTAGCATTCTGACGTATCGCGGCAGCAAGAGGTTCGATAAATATTGCAAATAGCATTGGTGAGAGTGGACATCCTTGTCTGGTTCCTCTTTGTAATGTCAAACTTTGTGAAGTGATCCTATTTGTGTTGATTGTCGCTTTCGGTGAATTGTATAATGTTGCTATCCAATGTATAATTGAAACAGGAAAGCCCAGTTAACTTTATCGAAAGCTTTCTCTGCGTAAAGTGACATGACAATTGCTTTTTTTACGCTGTGACATGCTTATTAAATTCAACAGACGTCTGACATTATTTGTGGAACCTGTCTGGTCATAGTGGATTATCGACGGAAGTACCTTTTCAAGTCTCGCTGCCAGTGCTTTCGAGATAATCTTGATAGCTACATTAATCAGTGTTAAGGGCCGATAATTCGCCGGGAGAGAGGGGTCTTTACCTGGCTTTAGTAATAATTGAAGCTGTGTTCATATGGCTAATAATTCTACCTTTATCCTTTATCTCATTGACTGTTCAATGAATGAACAATGTTTCTCAGCGTACAATTGCGAGGAATTTAGGGATAGCATCATCTACGGTACATAATATCATCAAAACATTCAAAGAATCTGGAGAAATGGCTAACTAATGGCTAACTAACATTGAATGACCGTGATTTCCTATCCCTCTGGTGGCACTGCATTACAAACTGGCATCGTTGTGTTAAGGATATTGCCATGAGGGTTCAGGAACACTTCAGAAACCCATTGTCGGTAACACATTCATTCATCTTCCGTACCGCTTATCCTCACTAGGGTCGCAGGTGTGCTGGAGCCTATGCCAGCTATCTTTGGGTGAGAGGCGGGGTACATCCTGAACTGGATGCCAGCTAATCGCAGGGCACATGTAAACAAAAACCATTCACACTCACATTCACACCTACGGGCAATGTAGAGTCTTCAATTAACCTACCATGCATGTTTTTGGGATGTGGGAGGAAACCGGAGTAACCGGAGAAAACCCACGCAGGCATGGGGAGAACATGCAAATTCCACACATGCGAGGCCGGATTTACACCTGGGTCAATACAATGCAAGTTAAAACTCTACCATGCAAAGCGAAAGCTGTATCTCAACAATACCCGGAGACGCTGCCGACGTCTCTGGGCCCGAGCTCATCTGACATGGACTGAGGCAAAGTGGAATGGGGGTGTGTTAATGCTCATGGCATGGGTAACTTGGATATCTGTGAAGGCACCATTAATGCTGGAAGGTACATAATGGTTTGGAGCAACATATGCTGCCATCCAAGCAACATCTTTTTCAGGGACTTCCCTGCTTATTTCAGCAAGATAATGCCAAGCCACAATCTGCATGTGTTACGACAGCGTGGCTTTGTAGTAAAAGAGTGTGAGTAAGACCTGTCTCGCATTGAAAATGTGTGGCGCATAATGAAGCGCAAAATACAACACTGCTGAGCAACTGAAGTTGTACATCAAGCAAAAATGGGAACGAATCCCACCTGCGAAGCTTCAACAATTAGTGTTCCCAAAAGCTAACTGAGTGTTGTTAAAAGGAAAGTTGATGTTACACAGTGGTAATCATGCCCCTGTACCAGCTTTCTTGGAATGTGACGCAAGCATCAAATTCAAAATGAGTGAATATTTACCCCCAATATTACCCCCCCAAAAAAATCTGTTTGAACATTAACTTTTGTCTTTGTGTTGCATTTAATTAAATATAGGTTGAAAAGGATTTTCAAGTCATTGTATTCTGTTTTTGTTTGTTTATTATTGTTTTACACAACGGCCCAACTTCATTGGAGTTGGTGCTTGCATCCCTCCATCCATGAATGGATACAGATGGGTGTTTACAGTAACACTGAATTTAGTAAAAAGGGACACCATAACAACTGTCATGACTGAAATTTATTTCATTCCTTTGATTCAAACCTCCCTCCCTCTTTCATACCTTACCAGTCAGAACTTCAACATCGGCGTGAAGCCCATAAGCATGCAATTTCACCATCTCCATTTGCTCATCAGTCTTTATTACAAGCACTGATGCCAAACATGGCAAATGAATAAGGTTGAAAGACCGGGACGTCATTTTATTTTATATATACGAGGTCGTAATTTGACACCGGAGACACGGGCCAGAGGATTGTGGCCCAGCAGGAAAAAAAAAAATCCCCTAAGATGAGATATGCTTGTCAGTGTCCCAGAAATTGCTCCCCAGAGCCAATGATGGATAAGGGACGCTACACTTGTGAAGAGGAAGGCGACCGTCACACTTAACATTGACACTGTTATTGTTGTAGTACAATTACGAGTCTTTTATCAGACAGACAGAGAGGAAGGGGAGGATGACGTGGGGGGGGGGGGGTGGTTGAAGGTGTTTCTACTTTTTCATGTCCCTGTCTGTTTCTGACATCCTCTTCTGGAAGAGTCAACAGAAGCAGGAACAATACAATTAAGAGTTCTTTGTTGCCGTGACACACGCTGCTGCTTTAAAAAGGGATGGCGCGACATGGAGGAACGTGAACCAAGGAGCATTAACGACGATAACAACACATTCAGAGAAGCAAGATACTCTACGTTCGTGGGTTTATTCAGGGAATTGTTTGATTTTGTCAGCTCCACGACTGATGAGTGTCTTGTAACCGGCCTTGAAACCGGCGACCGGAATTTTCTTGACAAAGTAGAAAAAGATGAACTAAAAATTATTGTAAAAAAAACAAAGCAAAACAAAAAAATGTGGAAACAAAAGATCAACTGAATACAAACAATACAAAAATACAACATTTTAAATAATGGTCAGTATGGGTTTAAGACGGTGGCCGACTGGTTAGAGCGTCTGCCTCACAGTTCTGAGGCCCCGCCTGTGTGGAGTTTGCATGTTCTCCCCGTGCCTGCATGGGTTTTCTCCGGACACTCCGGTTTCCTCCCACATCCCAAAAACATGCATGGTAGGTTGATTGACAACTCTAAATTGCCCATCGGTGTGAATGTGAGTGCGAATGGTTGTTTGTTTGTATGTGCCCTGCGATTGGCTGGCAACCAGTTCAGGGTGTACCCCGCCTTTTGCCCGATGATAGCTGGGATAGGCTCCAGCACGCCCGCAACCCTAGTGAGGAGAAGCGGCTCAGAAAATGGATGGGTTTAAGACAAAAACATTCAACAGCAATGGCAATCATGGAATTAACAGAGAAAAATTCCGCAGGAATAGACAATAAGAATTACTTATTTTTACATTTTTATTCACTTACATTTTTTATTCACTTTAAAAAAAAGCTTTTGATGTTATTGATCACACAAAACTACCTAAAAAAAACTATTGATACAGGATAAGAGGTATTGCATGAGATTATTGTATTAGATAATAGAAAATGATTTTGTTAAGATAAATAATATAAAATCAGAACGATGTGACATCAATTACAGAGAACTACAAGGATCAGTTTTGGGACCCAAAGTGTTTATATTGTGCATTAATGACATGCTAAATGCATCTTAGGACTCTCTTATTTGTTGATAATATTCAGGATCAAATATAAAACAAGCAATACAAGTGGTCAATTACGAGTTGGATAAAGTTAAAAAGTGGCTTGATATTAAGACTGTGACTCAATCTCAAAAATAAAAAACATTGTATGGTTTAATGACAGAATAAAGAATAATATTCTGTATCATTAAGAATAGATGGGATGGAAATTCAAAGGGTAACAGAAACCACATTTTTAGGAATCATTATCAATGAATATTTTACCTGGAGGTCACATATAAATTGCAACCCCAATTCCAATGAAGTTGGGACGTTGTGTTAAACATAAATAAAAACAGAATACAATGATTTGTAAATCATGTTCAACCTATATTTAATTGAATATACTACAAAGACAAGATATTTAATGTTCAAACTGATAAAACTTTGTTTTTAGCAAATAATCATTAACTTAGAATTTTATGGCTGCAACAGGTTCCAAAAAAAGCTGGGACAGGGTCATGTTTACCACTGTGTTACATCACCTTTTCTTTTAACAACATTCAATAAACGTTTGGGAACTGAGGACACTAATTGTTGAAGCTTTGTAGGTGGAATTCTTTCCCATTCTTGCTTGATGTACAGCTTCAGCTGTTCAACAGTCCGGGGTCTCCATTGTCGTATTTTACGCTTCATAATGCGCCACACATTTTCAGTGGCAGACAGTTCTGGACTGCAGGCAGGCCAGTCTAGTACCCACACTCTTTTACTCTTTTACAAAACTTATACAACCTACAGGTTATTTATTTTACAGAAAAGAGCCTTGAAAATCATTAATGTAGCCCTACGGGGGGCACAAGCCAGTGCAAACTGTAGGCTGGCGTCAAGAAGGGCATTCGGCGTAAAACTTTTGCCAAAATCTTAAGAGCTATCATTCACAGGAGTACTAAGAAGATCAGGAGCTGCATTGTGTCTTTGTACTAGATCTAGAGAAACCTATGACAGGTCACCATGAGAGGAACTGTGGTATTGCATGCAGAACTCTAGAGTGGTTTGCAAAGTAAGCTAGAATAGTACAGAACATGTACGAGGGCAGCAGAACAGTGGTGAGTTGTGCTGTAGGTGTGACAGACGAGTTTAAGATGAGCCCCTTCCTGTTTGCAGTGGTGATGTATAGGCTGACAGATGATTGTAGACTGGAATCCCCGTGGACAATGATGTTCCCAGATGGCATTGTGATCTGCAGTGGGAGCAGGTGAGAGGTGGAGGCATGCACTGGAAAGGAAAGGAATCAATATTAGCCGAAAAGCCAGAATATATGTCCATGAATGAGATGGGTGGCGGAGGAAGAGTGATGCTACAGAGAAATGAGATAGTGAGGAGGGCTTTAAATACTTAGGGACAACAGTCCAGAGAAATATGGTGAGTGTGTAAAGATTTTAAGAAACTGATCCAATCAGGTTGGAATGGTTGATTATGTGATAAAAGAGTCTCTGCTAGGAGAAAGGGCAAAGTTTATAAAACAGTGGTGAGGCCTGCCATGATGTATGGATTAGAGGAGACAACAGGAAGCAAAGCTGGAAGTGGCAGAAATGAAGATGTTGAGGTTCTCTCTAGGAGTTAGCAGGTTGGATAGGATTATAAATGAGCTCATCAAAGGAACGGCCAAGGTTAGATGTTTTGGAGACAAAGTTAGAGAGAGCAGACTTTGATGGTCTGGACACATTTTTGGTAGAAGGGTGATGAGGATGGAGCTGCCAGGCAAGAGAGCTTGAGGAAGATCAAAAAGAAGAAAAGAACTAAAAGAGGGAAGACATGAGGCCAGTTGGCATTAGAGAGGCAGATGGAGAAGATACATAGATGGGAAAGGATGATTCGCTGTGGCGAACTGATTATTCTACAATCTGCTATTCGAATGTGTTTTCACGTAAATGTGCCTGTTTTTTTCTACTGCAATGAAATGAAATTAAACTAAAGAAAATTGAATAAATATAAAGCTTTAACAAATACTCTATGACTAATCTGGAAAAAAAAACATTTAGGCAAGGTATACTTTTTCAGTTCATTTTCAAGTTTACATTAGCAAAAATGATAGCATAAAAGGTGAGCCACCGCTAACTAAATGTCAAACAACATGCAACAACAACATGTAACTTTTTTTCCCCTTCTTCTCTAGACAAGTAACTATGTAAGTTAAAACAATTTTTTTGCTTTTTCTCATTTTGTAAAATTTGTAAAATAGATATAATTGATGGAACAAATTAAGTTTTTATTTTTACTTTTGTAATTGTACTTTACTCTTCTTTACTTTTACCTGATTACAGCAGTTTAATAATTTCTTCTACTTTTACCAGTCTTTTTTTTTTACACAAGTAATTGTACTTCTCCATAAGTCCAGCGTTTGAGTAGCTTTGCTACCTCTAGGTGTCAGTGATTTGCTTTAATTACATGCAGATGTATAGAATTTAAAATCAGGGGGGCGCCCTTTTTGGCTGTGTTTAATTGCTCCAGAGGCGAGGTAATAACAAAAGCCTAATGGCCGAGCCATGTTGTCTAATGAACGACTTCATCACAGGCAAAAGCGCCAAATGTTTCTTAATTTGAGAGAGCTGCCACCGGCCGGGGCCAGCATGATTAACGGAAATTATTCCTCTGAAGAAAAGGCTGGGGAGGACGACGACAAGATTTGGCAAAATGCAAATGTAGTAGTGCGGATGGATGTTGCGGTTAAGGTCACGTGATTCACTATATCAATCCCCATGTATATTTTTAACCAAAATAGGTGTGTTACTCTAAAAATACTCACTGAAATGATAAATGCTGTCACTCTCTGTCT
This sequence comes from Phycodurus eques, assembly GCF_024500275.1. NCBI lineage: Eukaryota > Metazoa > Chordata > Actinopteri > Syngnathiformes > Syngnathidae > Phycodurus > Phycodurus eques. The sequence continues at coordinate 23,216,979 of NC_084526.1, forward strand.
GATCACTATCATCATCATCATCCTCCACTGGCAGCTGAGAGAGAGCAACACTGATGTCCATGTGCTCAATACACAATCACCTACTCATCACTGCCATACAAGCATTGACCTGGCATCTTAAAAAAAAAAAAAAAAGTTCCATTCACCACCTTTCTGAGCAAGAAAAATTATTACTGTAAAGGTGGAATTTGGATTTTGATAAAACGAGCAGACATTTTTCATAAACATCCAGAACACTTAAGTTTCTGATTAACCTTGTGTTCTTGTTTTTTGTAAACAAATAAATAAATACCATTTAGTTTTTGAGGAACCTATGGTGCATGTGTTTTGTTAACAAAGACAATTTTGTATAGATGAACCAAGCATACAAATTTTTGTTAAGATCAAAGACAATTCATCCTAATTTTTACTAAACAATTGACAATTTCATTGTTTGATATATTAAGCGTTCACATTTTAATAAACATGAAAGACAAATGCATTTTAAATTAACCTAATGTAGATTGTCTTTTAACAGCAAAGACATCCATCCATTTTCTGAGCCGCTTCTCCTCACTAGGGTCGCGGGCGTGCTGGAGCCTATCCCAGCTATCATCGGGCAGGAGGCGCGGTTCATCCTGAACTGGTTGCCAGCCAATTGCAGGGCACATAGAAACAAACAACCATTCACACTCACATTCACACCTGCGGGCAACTTAGAGTCTCCAATTCATGCATGTTTTTGGGATGTGGGAGGTAACCAGAGTGCCCGGAGAAAACCCACCCAGGCACGGGGAGAACATGCAAACTCCACACAGGTGGGGCCAGGTATTGAACCCGGGTCTTCAGAACTGTGAGGCTGACGCTCGAACCAGTCGTCCACCGTGCCGCCTTTTTGAAATCATAAAAAAAACAATTTTTCATTAAACTAACGTACATTTTTGTTAGCATAAAAGACAATGGAAAGCCTTCAGTGTACCTAACATCCATGTTTCTGTAAAGGTGAATGACATATTTGTTAGATAAACATCAGTTTCTGTTTCCAGTTAACTGAACGAAAATGTTTTTTCGTAAATAACAATGAAAAGTCTTCATATGTGTTCTTGTAAACTAATGAAAATACACTTGAAATAAAACTAATATGATTATTTGGCCTCGCGTCCATGTTTTCATAAAGAAGGAAGAAAATGTTTTTGATTAACCCAGCATACATGTTTTTATTCATAATCAAAGACAATTGAGAGCAAATCAAGTGTACACATTTCTCGTAAACACAAAATATACTTATTAGGTCATAGAATAGAATGTGCTCATTTTTTATGGGCATCGCAAAAACATTGGACAAACAGGATGCATTGCTTTAAGTGTTTTTTTTCCCAGATTTTTTTTGTTGCCGATGAACCATACAAACTTTTCTTTGTGTGAATATCTAAGACAGGCATCCTTGCTTTTCTGTAATCATCAGACACTAACTTTCAATGAACCAAATCTATATGTGTTTCGTAAATATCAAGACATTCTTTTCTGAATAAACAATCATATACATTTTTCTTAAACATCAAAGACTGTTTCATTTCCAGTTTAATCATTAAAGGGGAACTAAACCCTAGATGTCGTTGTAAATGTGGATCTTTTTTTTTTATCTGATGCAGTTTATATTACCATCATATACTGTTGTCACCAACATCAACATACCACCATCTTGAAATCATGTTTAAGCGCTAATTTAAGATGCTAAAAAAAAAAAATCACTAATATACTACACAATCGTTGTTTAAATGTTAGACTACGGCGCTAGCTCGCCAGCATTAGCAGCTAGTAAGCTCGGGAAAACTGGCGAGTTAGATAGATGAAAATGAATTAGTGGTTCTTAACTGTTGTCACTTTGGGACCCGCATTTTCCTGTTGTTGCAAAGTCGACACCCACTTTTATAGAATTCAAGAACAGTCAAGATTTTTGTTGTTTTTTAGAAATAACCTCTAAAAACACATGTACAATGTATTTTATTTTTAAGTGCAGTTTCAATTAAGTTTGACATACTGCGAAAAGCATATTGCTCGCCATGACGTCTGCTAAAAGTGACTAGAGTACAAGTGAGTAACAATTCCGGTCGCCAAACTAATATGTTCCAAGTGGGAACTTGGAACATCTGTATTGTACCAAAAAATAAAAATAAAAAAAGAATCTGAATACGCATACATAGTAAAATCTGTCCGTGACCAACTCAAAATGCCTCTGTGACCCACTTTAGGGTACCGACCCACCAGTTGAGAATCTTTGATCTATAGATCATTGGAAATCATGTTTAATGCCTTTTCAAAAAATTGTAGAGACCTCAAAACATGGCCGTGCGATTTGCAATCAGTTTCGTGCTGGAGGGTCAAAAATACTTTGTACATTTCAGTAAATATAATCAGATAAAAAAGATATTCACATTTAAAATATAACAGGAAGTTTTGACATCTAAGATTTAATTCCACTTTAAGGAAGATTTAATTTTCAATTATACTAGCATACCTTTTTTCTAGATCATTAAACACATTTGATTTTTCTATTAAACAAATGTACATTTTCTTACACATCAAAGACCGTTTAGTTTCCAATCCACCGAGCATACGCATTTTACTGAAACAATGAGACAATTTCTTTTTTGCTGAAGCTTTTATAAACATTTAGGCCTTGCTTGAGTTTACCACCCTTTCTGCTTGTTTGTAGATATTTTACGCTTAATTTTTTTTCTCTACAGCAGTCCTTGTCATTCAAATAAAATATAGATTTATTTTGATGATTTTACCCTGAGAATTCTCAGTGTCACCTTTATTTTCTTATATTACTAAAAGTACAGTTTTTCTACAGCAAGCACAAAGCTCTTATAATATATCTTTTTCTGCATGGTCAGCAGAGGGCATCTAGCACAAATGGCCAGCAGAGGTTTAATGAATCTAGTGTACATTTTTTGTGAACATCAAAACAATTGGGAAGAACATCATGGTCATCAAAGACTATTGAGTTTTCTGTTATCATCAAAGACAGTGAAGTGTCTTTAATGTACCAAACATATTTTCAACCACTACGTCATAATGTATCATCTATACATTTTAGTCTACTTCTATAGAAGTAAACCTTCTGTCTGTTTGGCCTTCAGGGCAACACACACTGCCAGTAATTACGCTTATATCCTCACGGCGAGTGTAATTAGTCATAGCGCTATTATGTACTACACTAATAACTCCGCGCCCCGGGATCACATGTGTTGGGCTGCTGAATTTTTGTTGAATAAAGACGTGCTGGTCAGTCTTGCTGAGAAATAATGGGCCTCGCACTTCCTATTTACTCTGTCGGATAGGAAATCAATAGGAATCATCCTGAAAGCGGCAAGGGGCATAAATTGGTGCAAGCAGCCCCTGATGTGATGCGCAAAGGTGGCAGAAGCACATCACAGCTCATTTGGACCAAAATGCATTACTGACAGCTTCATCTGTAACGTCTGCTTATTTCCTTCAAGGATGACCGACGGCACCCAAGGTCCAAAGTTTCCCCCTTTTTTTTTTTTTTTTTTTTTTTTTTTGGGGGGGGTGGGTGGGTGCTGTTTTGCAGACAACAAAGAAAAAGAAAACTCCCAATGGGCCTTGCTTCTTCTGATACTCGTCAAAAAAATGTTTTACTGTATGCAATGAGGTGGCACGGTGGACGACTGGTTAGAGCGTCAGCCTCACAGTTCTGAGGACCCGGGTTCAATCCCCGGCCCCGCCTGTGTGGAGTTTGCATGTTCTCCCCGTGCCTGCGTGGGTTTTCTCCGGGCACTCCAATTTCCTCCCACATCCCAAAAACATGCATTAATTGGAGACTCTAAATTGCCCGTAGGCATGACTGAGTGCGAATGGTTGTTTGTTTGTATGTGCCCTGTGATTGGCTGGCAACCAGTTCAGGGTGTACCCCACCTCCTGCCCGATGACAGCTGGGATAGGCTCCAGCAGGCCCGCGACCCTAGTGAGTAGAAGCGGCTCAGAAAATGGATGGATGTATACGATAAAAGGAGCTGCAATTGGCTGGCAACCAGTTCAGGCTGTACCCCGCCTCCCGCCCGAAGATAGCTGGGATAGGCTCCAGCACTCCCGCGACCCTTGTGAGGATAAGCGGCTCAGAAAATGGATGGATGGATGGATGGACGATGAAAGGAGTGGGAAATACAACACAGAATATACTGACTGGGTTTACATCAACAATACACTAGTGAATGATAATGTTCTTCAGTCCATTTGTTTATTTGCTTTTCCGCTACCTTGATCGATCAGTCGTAAAGAGCAACTTTTTCGACAATAATCAACCCAATTGATTTCTGCAACAGCCATTTATTGTTCGCCAGAAGAATATTGACTTTCCATAATGTCACATTTTGGGGGGGCTCAGTGGTTGACTGATTAGAACATCTGCCTCACGGTTCTCAGGACCCAGGTTTGAATCCATCCTTCCTGTGTGGAGTTTGCATGTTCTCCCCGTTTTCCCCAGGTACTCTGGTTTCCTCCCACATTCCAAAAAACATGCGTGGTCGGTTAATTGAAGACTGTGCATAGGTGTGATTGTGAGTGCGAATGGTTGTTTGGATAAAAAATCTGACGTCTTGAACTCAAAATAGGTCATTTACGTTAATCGTATAGATCCGATGAGTTTTTCCTGGTTGGGGCATGGTCGCTGTCGCTGACGTCATAGATTGTTTCGTACTCCTTGAATTCTGGCAGCTAGATCCATTCCACACACAGATGCAATTGTGTATATTATTCCACGGCGGACTAATATACGAGCGCATCGGCCTGAGGTTCTGCCTGTGTGCTCAGGACCTGCTTTGGATAAGTCACAGGAGTTGACGAGACCAGAAAAAACACTACCGCCACTTCTGCTGTTAAGAAGTAACAGTACTTTTACTCCGTTACAACGATCTAAATGTCGCTCCCTAATTTTATTTATAAATTATTACTTATTTATCAACTATTTCTTGCGTGAGACTACAACTTTTACTTCTGCGTGGGGTCGCCGATGGCACCAATCCAATTTAAGAGCTAGTGACGTTTAAGTCTAGTTAACCAATCAAACGACACAATAAAGTCACATGAACTCACACAACATCTTCTATTGGGCTTCCCGGGCATAGATATTAACACTAGATAAGCCAGCCCGGCTCATTGTCGTAAGTTCTGCTGCACACTGAGCGATGTGGCTGAAACCAACCAAACTATATCATGCAGTGTGTGGGGTTCGACAACTTATTTTCATTGGTGGCCAACGGTCAGCAACTGGTTTTGCTGTTATTCAACATTTGAATCACTGGTGTACAGTGTTGCAACGTTGCAAATGTAACAACCAATCGAAAAAGCACATGAGGTTTCATAAAATAAAAAAAAATAAGTTTTAAGAAAATAAGTTTTAAGCCGAAGTGAGACCCAGACGGCCGGGAGCCACTGCCGTGCCACCAAGCTCTACTAAGACATATATATGCACATACAGTAGACCCACTTAAATTTTTCACTTTATAGTGCAGCCATTTGCTAAAATTATTTAAGTTCATTTTTTCCCCTCAATGTACACACAACACCCCATACTGACAGAAAAAAACGGAATTATTGGCATTTTTGTAGATTTATTAAAAAAGAAAAACTGAAATATCACACAGCCATAAGTGTTCAAACCATTTGTTGTGACACTCATTTAATTCAGGTGCTGTCCATTTCTTTTGATCATCCTTGAGATGGGTCTACAACTTCATGGGAGTCCAGCTGTGTTTGATTATACTGATTGGACTTGATTAGGAAAGCCACACACCTGTCTTATAGACATTATACCTCACAGTGTCCCACTTCTTCTTAGCTAACCTCTTTCCTTGTATGATTTCCTGTACTGTGAGGTTCCACCACCAAGTCTCCTTCTCTCCTTTCCTGCCAGAAGATACACCAAGTACTTTCCTACCTGTCTCTCTGTTCACCTTGGAAGATACACCAAGTACTTTCCTGCCTGTCTCTCTGTTCACCTTGGCTATAGTGGTCCAGTCTTCTAGAAGCTCCTCCTGTCCCCCGAGAGCCTGTCTCACCTCTTCCTAAAAACACACACAACACTCTTCCTTTCTCAGCTTCCACCACATGGTTCTCTGCTCTGCCTTTATCTTCTTAATCTTCCTTGCCACCACCAGAGTCATTATACACACCACCATCCTATGCTGTCTAGGCACACTCTCCCCTACCACTACTTTACAGTCAGTAACCTCCTTCAGATTTCGTCTGCAAAAGATGTAATCCACCTGCGTGTTTCTACCTCCGCTTTTGTAGGCCACCCTATGTTCCTGCCTCTTCTGGAAGAAAGTGTCCACTACAGCCATTTCCATCCTTTTGGCAAAGTCTACCACCATCTGTCCCTCCAACTTCCTTTCCTGGATGCCAAACTTACGCATCACTTCTTCATCACCCCTGCTTCCTTCACCAACATGTCCAGAACGTGTCTCTCTGTGTCTCTCCAGCTCCTTCCAGAATTACTCTTTCACCTCTAGGTCACATTCTATCTGTGGGGCATAGCCACTAATCACATTATACATAACAACCTCAATTTCAAGTTTCAGCCTCATCACTCAATCTGATACTCTTTTCACCTCCAAGACATTCTTAGCTAACGCTTCCTTTAAAATAACCCCGTCTCCATTTCTCTTCCTATCTACACCATGGTCAAATAATCTAAACCCAGCCCCTAAACTTCTAGCCTTACTGCCTTTCCACGTGGTCTCCTGGACGAACAACAACAATATATCAACCTTTCTCCTAATCATCATGTCAACCAACTCCCGAGATTTTCCTGTCATAGTTCCAACATTCAATTCTAGGCTCTGTGCTTTCCTCGTCTTTTTGCTGAAGAACCCGCTTTCCACTTCTCCTTCGTCTTCGACCCACAGTAGCTGAATTTCCACCAGTGCCCTACAGGTTAACAATGCCGGGGGCAGACGTTGTTAACCCGGGCCATGACCGATCCGGTATGGAATTCTTTCAATGAACGCTCATATTTGTTTGGCAAAGTTTTAAGCCGGATGCCCTTCCTGACAAAACCCTCTGCACTTATCCGGGCTTGGGACCGGCCTAGAGTTTGCACTGGCTTTTGCCTTGTGCATTGGCTTCACCATACATGATAGATGTAGAAAATGAACAGATGCTTCAAGACATGTTGCAACTCATTTGTGATGCCATTGCCCAGCATGGTTTGTGCAAACTGTACCATCGCAGTTTACCGTGGAAAAAAATGAAAACACGGCGGTCGTGTGATGTGGTAAGGAAGCGTGAAGGGCAGCCGCGCCACATTCATATGCATGTAGGCAGTGAGCCATGCAGAAGGATTTCGTTGAGACGAGGCAAGGAGAACAAGGGGAGAGAGTGTGTCAGGGGGCTAACAGCGTCCTGCTGAGAGCGCGAGCCCTGCTAAAACAATAATAGTTATGTCTGACTGGCTGCACGCCCCCTGGGGGGGGGGGGGGGGGGGGCGGGGGCACAGATAGAGGTAGCATGGAGCCTGGGATGAATAAAAATGGGCAGAAAGTGAGCATGAGAGCGTTGCAGTTGTGGCCTCTTGGCGGCCTGCTGAAACTCAGTTGTACACAAAGAGAAATATTACAGGTTTTTTCTTTTAACAGGTATCTAATTTGCATACCTTTGTTATCCAGCTGCCAGCTTTGAAAAAACATTTTTACTGGAATCCCTCCCCTGTGGTGAAAAACGCTTGGGAAAAAACATCTGCAGGTTCTGTGTTGTTGCTTTTTATGATTTTGCATGTTTTTTTAAAGCAGCATAACATCAAATAGTCCTCAATGTTTTTAAAAAAGAAAAAGAAAAATGCATGTCATGTTCATCTAAGACTTAATTGTCTTTAATGTTTATGAAAAACAGGTTTGCTGGGTTCATATACGTAAAACTAAATTGTCAATGACGTTCACTGAAATCACAAAATCTAAAATGTTATTGTCTCTAATGTTTACATGAAACACGCTCAGTTCATCAAAAACTTAATTCTCTTTGATGCTTACAAAACGTTAAGCTCTTGGTTCAACAAACGCTGCATAGTTTTTGGTGTTTACGAAAACAACCAATGTGCGGTTAATTTAAGACCCACCTCTTTGTTTACAAATGTGCTATGTTCATCAAAAACTATAGTAAATTGTTTATGGTGTTTACAAAAAATACACACACTGACTTCATCATAAACTAAATTGTGTTTGATGTTTACGAAAAATATAGACGGCTGGTTTATCAAAAGCTTAATTGTCTTTGGTGTTTACAAAAAAACGTATGCTAGGTTCATCCTTTAGTTTTCCACACCGCTAATCCTCATTGGAGTCGTGGGTGAGCTGGCGCCCATTTTAGGGACGATTTTTTAGTCTTCAAGGAATCTAACATACATGTTCATGGAATATGGAAGGATACAGGAATACCCGGAGAAATCCCATGGTGATAGAATGCAAACCCAACACTAGAAGGCCAGAATTATCCCGATCCTCAGAACTGTGAAGCGAATGCACTGCTAACCACTCGTCTACCGTGCCACTCTGCTTGGTTCATATGAGACACGTGTCTTTGGTGTTCATGAAAAATGCGTACACTACATTATTTGAAAACTACAGTAAATTGTCTGATCTTTATAAAAAATATGCGCCCTGCGATTGGCTGGTACCGGTTCAGGGTGTATGCCTCCTCTCATCCAGAGTCAGCTGGGACAGGCGCGAGCATACTCGTGACCCTAGTAAGGATAAGCGGTATGGAAAATGGATGGATGGATGTACGCTTGATTCAAAGAAAACTAAATTGTCTTTGATGTTATGATATATACATTACTACATTAAATACTCTACATTATCTTTGATGTTTACATAAATAAAAATCTTATTATTGATGAATCACAAGATAGAATCAGAAAAAAACATACACAATGCAAATTAACACTGATTGAGCCACCCATCTTCTTACCCCATCCCAAAACAAACCATCCACCAAAACAAACCTTCTACACAATGCACCCCTCAAAATAGTCCATCCATCCATCCATTTTCCAAACCGCTTATCCTAACTAGAGTCGCGGACGTGGTGGAGCCTATCCCAGCTAGCTGGCGAGAGGCGGGGTACACCCTGAACTGGTTGCCAGCCAACTGCAGGGCACATATAAACAAACAAACGTTACCCCTCACATTCACACCGAGAGGCAATTTATTGTTTTCAATTAACCTACCACGCATGTTTTTGGAATGTGGGAGGAAATCAGAGTACCTGGAGAAACCCCTCGCAGGTACGGGGAGAACATGAAAACTCCACACAGGCGAGGACGGGTTTTGAACCCGGGTCTTCAGAACTGTGAGGCGGATGTGCTAACCAGTCATCCACCACTGTCGTCCACCATGCCTCAAAACAGTCATCCTAAACATTTTGTATATAAACACTCGAGTTTATTCATCGTGCAACAGGCCCAGATAGCATTCTTTAAAACTAACAGAAAATATTTCTTGCCTTGTTATGCCCAAACAAATATATTTATTTTCTGGCAGTCCCACAACAAATGGAGCAGAGTTCCTTCACCAACACTGCATTTAATAAATTGACTGTCCTTTTTCTGAAACCCATTTTATGGAGCTGAGATGGGGTGTAATATATTAAGAATCTTAAATTGCCTTAGTTTATTTTTTTGTACAAAGGAGGGGCTGCTTTTCATGTTTCCATATTTCATTCCAAGCCAAACCATTGTGTTTACTGTTACATTAAGTTTTGCCATAGTGCTTGATTTACTGAAAAAGTTGTTAATTCCAAGAATCTCTGTACATAATTTTGAAGTATTAAATGATGACTCAATAGGGCTTTGTGTAATGCAGCCCTAAGGGGGGCACAAGCCAGTGCAAACTCTAGGCTGGTCGCAAGCCTAGATAAATGCAGAGGGTTGCGTCGGGAGGGCATCCGGCTTACAGCTTTGCCAATCAAATATGAGCGTTCATCCAAAGAATTCCATTCTGGATCGGTCGTGGCCCGGGTTCAAAACATCCGCCACCGGCGCCGTTAACCTGCAGGGCGCCGGTGGAGATTCAGCAACTGTGGGTCGAAGACAAAGGAGGTAGAAAGCGGGTTCATTGGCAGAAAGAGAAAAGGAAAGCAGAGAGACAAGAACTGAATGTAGGGACTTTGAATGTTGGGACTATGACAGGAAAAGCTTGGGAGTTGGTTGACATGATGCTTAGGAGAAAGGTTGATATATTGTGTGTCCAGGAGACCAGGTAAAAGGCAGTAAGGCTAGAAGTTTAGGGGCAGGGTTTAAATTATTTGACCATGCTGTAGATAGGAAGAGAAATGGAGACGGGATTATTTTAAAGGAAGCGTTAGCTAAGAATGTCTTGGAGGTGAAAAGAGTATCAGATCGAGTGATGAGGCTGAAACTTGAAATTGAGGGTGTTATGTATAATGTGATTAGTGGCTATGCCCCACAGATAGGATGCGACCTAGAGGTGAAAGAGAAATTCTGGAAGGAGCTGGACAGAGAGAGACAGACATGTTGGTAAAGGAAGCAGGGGTGATGAAGAAGTGATGGGGAAGTTTGGCATCCAGGAAATGAACTTGAAGGGGCAGATGGTGGTGGACTTTGCAAAAAGGATGGACATGGCTGTAGTGAACACTTTCTTCCAGAAGAGGCAGGAACATAGGGTGACCTACAAGAGTGGAGGTAGAAGCACGCAAGTGGATTACATCTTTTGGAGACGGTGTAATCTGAAGGAGGTTACTGACTGTAAGGTAGTGGTAGGGGAGAGTGTGGCTAGACAGCATAGGATGGTGGTGTGTAAGATGACTCGGGTGGTGGGGAGCAAGATTAGGAAGATAAGGGCAGAGCAGAGAACTATGTGGTGGGAGATGAGAAAGGAAGAGTGTTGTGCGGTGTTTCAGGAAGAGGTGAGACAGGCTCTCGGTGGTCAGGAGGAGCTTCCAGAAGACTGGACCACTCCAGCCAAGGTGAACAGAGAGGCAGGCAGGAGAGTACTTGGTGTATCTTCTGGGAGGAAAGGAGAGAAGGAGACTTGGTGGTGGAACCTCAACGTACAGGAACTCATACAAGGAAAGAGGTTAGCTAAGAAGAAGTGGGACACTAAGAGGACCGAGGAGAGGAGAAAGGAATACATTGAGATGCGATGTAGGGCAAAGGTAGAGGTCGCAAAGGCCAAACAAGAGGCATATGATGACATGTATGCCAGGTTGGACACTAAAGCAGAAACATATCTGTACAGGTTGGCCAGAAAGAGGGATAGAGATGGAAATGATGTGCAGCAGATTAAGGTGATTAAGGATAGAGAGGGAAATGTGTTGACTGGTGTGAGTGCTGGATAGATGAAAAAAATACTTCGAGGAGTTGATGAATGAGGAAAATCATAGAGAAAGAAGAGTAGAAGAGGTAAGTGTGGTGGACCAGGAAGTAGCAATGATGAGTAAGCTGAAAGTTAGAAAGGCACTAAAGAAGATGAAAAATGGAAAGGCAGTTGGTCCTGATGACGTACCTGTGAAGGTATCTAGGAGAGGTGGCCGTGGAGTTTTTGACCAGCTTGTTCAACAGAATTCTAGCGGGTGAGAAGTTGCCTGAGGAATGTAGGAAATAGGTATTGAATAACATGTTTTTCCTATTTATTTGCAGTAACAAGTGATGGTTTATTGTAGAATATATTTTTCACTCTAATAAAACATTGCCAGACAGAGTGTGGCTGGCATGATTGAGGAGGGGATGGAAAGTCAAAGCAAAGTGCAGTCGTCGCTCAGGGGGGTGAGTCCAGTATTTGTTATCTTGACAGGTAATTAGACGAGCAATTGAGGTTTGGCTTTGTTCCCCAATTTAAATCAAGTTGATTCAGTCAACATATTGACTGTGCGTGTAGTTACCATTTTGAGAAAAAAAAGACAGCTTTAAAGTGCAGGGGACATTACTGGACATTCTAATCCACTGGTCACACCATTCGATGGGTAGGGGTGTCAAAACATCAAAGAAAATGTTTCAATTAATCCTGAACGGACCTAATGTAATTTCGTCTTCATTAAATCTATGTGGGTTTTTTTTCGGGGGGCATAAGAGGTTTGTTAAGGTTTGTTGTTGTTTCATAAATCAGAAAAACAACTTTGTTTTAAATTAACCTCATGTACGTGTTTTGGTAAAGTCTTACAAAAATTTGTTTTCAACGACTCAAGCGTACATTTTTCATAACCATCAAAGACCATTAGTCTTGAAGGAACCTAACATACGTTTTATTTTATTTTTTGTATATGCTGAAGGCATTTTAGTCTCAACTTACTCTGTGTTTTTGTAACATATGTGTAAGACGATATTCTTTCAATGTCTCGAGTGTCTTGTCTTTGAAATTTTTAATAAGCCTCATAGTCAAACCCAGAGATTTGCATTACCCCATTGTAAAAAAATTAAATGTTCAAAACTTTTTAGTCTTCATTTAACCTTCATGAATGTTTTTGTAAGTTCGAACAATTTATTTTTCAATGACTCGAGCATACGTTTTTCATAAATATCAATGACAATTTCGTATCTTGAACAACCCTAACACCTGCAAAACTATTTAGTCTTCAGTGACCCAATTGTAAAAGCTTTTTGTAAGGATGAAGAAGACAATTTACTCAGCGTCTTGTCTTCAATGTTTTTAATAAACATTAAATACAATTAAGAGTCTTGAAAAAAACCGTAAGATACTATTTTGTAAATGCTGGTCACAGTCTTCCATGTATGTGCATTTGTAAAACTAGCTGCTAATTAGTGCTGCACGATATTGTAAAAAAATTACAATGCAAATTTGTTAAACCTGTGATATATATTGCGACGTGAAATAATAAAGCGTCAGTGATTGGAAAGTTCATTGTCTTGGCAAATTAGTTCGAAGTTCAGTTCATCGTTTCAAAAATGAACTAGTTCAGTTCATAGTTCATGATTCAATTCATGATTTGGACTAAGTTCACTGGTCCAAAAATGAACTAGTTCATAATTATTTTTTTGTTTCAATATGTTCCCGACTGGCTATCCATCCACTCATCCATTTTCTGTACCGCTTATCCTCACGTGGGTCGCGGGCTGGCTGGAGCCTATCCCAGCTATCTTTGGGCGAGAGGCGGTGTACACCCTGAACTGGTCACCAGCCAATCAGGGCACATAAAGATATGCAGTCATGCAAACTCAAAAAGCATGATAAAGGTGACACAAAAAAACATTGTTGGGGGGAGCGGTCTGGGGGGATGGAGAATTTTTTTTTGGCTTGCTATTACCTTCAAAATACTGGCATTTAATTTCCCCATTGTTGCCACCCATTCAGTCCACACTAGTAGCCAGCTGCAGCTTTCATCCTATAATCTCAAAAACATGAGGGAAAACCTGAATGGTGTTTTTTTTAAATTAGGAATTAAAACAAAAACAGGACTTTTGTCCTTAATGTGCAAACAAAAACACCCAACACAGTATGACAGGAACGAGGGTGAAAGGACATTGATAACTTTGCATTCCTCGCAGCTCTGACTATATTAACAGAATAATTTATCCTTATATTACAAAACACAATAACAACAAAATAATTAATACATTTTTATATTACAAAACAAATTCCATATTATCACAGTGTGATAATAGTGTTTTAACTAAGGCATTTTGATACAAAGTCACTGATGGTGTAGTGGTACACTCGCCTGACTTTGGTGGGGGAAGCGTGGGTTCAGTTCCCACTCAGTGTTGGTGTGAATGTGAGTGTGGATGGTTGTCCGTGTCTCTGTGTGCCCTGCGACTGACTGGCGACCAGTTCAGGGTGCAGTCTGCCTTTTGCCCGAAGTCAGCTGGGATAGGCTCCAGTGCCCCGTGACCCTAACCAGGATAAGCGATGTAGAAAATGGATGGATATATTTTGATACAAATAATAATTTTCTTAGAAATCAATTTTTACAGTTATGTACTGTATTACAAACGAAAACCTATTTACGCAGTGTCCCTGAACGGACCTCGCCTGCCAAGTTGCAATCTGAAGCGCGAAATAGGCAATGCAGCAGGCGTACCTTCTTTTAATCTTTTGATCATGTCCAAAGATGTCCCTCTGCTGGTCACTTTTAATATTACAGTTGATTCATTTCCAACATCACAGCCGATCCTGTGATGTTACTATTGCGCTCTTGCACATCGCGATGACGATGCTCAAACAAAATATCGTGCAGCCCTACTGCAAATGTAGTGTTCAAGGAATGGCTTGTCTGGTCTTTGATGTTTTTTAAAATAAATTTTAAAGACAGTTTTGTCATGAGAGGACCCAACATATGTATTTGATCTTTGTCATAAACATTAAAGACAATTTAATCTTGGAATTAAGTGAACCTAATGTATTTTTTTCAATGCTCAAAACAATGTACTTTCAATAAACCTGAAGCATGCACGCTTTTGTAAATATGGAAAACAAATTTGGTTCAATGAATTGAGCGTCTTTTCTTTGAGGTTTTGCACAAAAAAAAATCAGACAATTGCAATTCTTCACTTTGTTCTTTTTTCCAGATCATTAAGATGTCAATTCTCTTTGCTTTTTTTCGACCGCTTTCCATTCCGATCCATTTACTCCTGTAGAAAAATATGCATGTTTTGTCTTTCACTTCACTGGTCATTAAAGTGTAAACGTGGAGACAAAACGCACTGCATATTCAATACCCTATATCGTACATATTTGTGTACACGCCCGCGAGTCATTTTGCTTACTTACTCTGGCATATTACATATTCCATTGTTGGTTTTTAACACGGATAATCCCCATTGCTTTTTTTAAGGCCTTCTCCACACTGGGAGAAGTTTGAAGCGGGCATTGTAATCTACATAATGTCAAGGCGGAGGAAGTGTCCCTCCTCCAGCTGCAAACATTTGCCAGGATCCAACATCTGCATGCCAGGATGTTTTGGGAAAGATAATCTGGTGATTTGAAATGGGACCAAAAAACAATGGCATTCTAATCCTTCATTTTTTTTAATCCAAGAGTGGTGTGGTGCAGAAAGAAAGAAAGAAAGAAAGAAAGATGGAGCTATTTCATGCCTCGCCGCTTTCACTGTATTTTATGAACCACCACACCCTCGACGTCCCCCTCTTCGGGATTTATAAAGCCTGTTTGCAGTAGTCAGACACCTTTTAGAAGGACGAAGGTACTTTTCATAATTAGGCGTGTGTGTGTGTGTGTGTGTGTGTGTCTGTGTGTGTGTGTCTGTGTGTGTGTGTGTATGTGTGTGGCTGGCTGCCTTCTCTCGCTCGAGTGGCAGTAATTTAACTTGAGCAAAGATAAGACGTGGCATCTCCGGGAGAAGGTGCAATTTCCTTAGCTGTCTTTCCTGTTTTTCATTTGACAATTGGCAAACATCGGTGGCACACAGGATCTAATTTGCTCTACCATACGGCCGCACGAGTGGCCTGATTTTAATGAGTATACGTGTCTGCTAAACGTCTAATGCCTTCTGTCAAAAAAGAACTAGTTTGATATCTTAGTTACTCAACCGACAAGTTTCGGTGGAAGTTTTTCGGCTGATCTCAAAGTCACAGTGGGCTTTTTTTCTGCGCATTTTCAAGCAAAATAAAGGCATATTTCTTTGTTACTGAGTCAAACAGGAGGCTAGTGACCAAATAATTACATATACAGGAAGTCCTCGATTTACGAGCGAGTTCCGTTCCTACGCTGGCGACGTAACACGATTTTCTGCGTAAGTCGGATTTCACCGTTAAAGTCGAAATTTACGGCGAAATACTTCTGTTACAGGGATTGTCCCACGTGATTGTGACAGCAAGCTCAGTGTGTGTGGGTGTGTGCGTCGATGTGTGAGTGTGTGCAGTGGCAAGTGTAGTGACGGTGACCAGGGAAGAGTCGTGATTAGCGGAGGACCCGTTGATGTCGAATGTGCAGAGGAGCTAATAAAGCCATTAAAGCAGCAAATCGGTGCTTCGTGCCTTTATTGTTGCCGCCACCCAGCTCAGCTGTGCAACGAGAGAAGGGAGTTAACCTCTGCGTCTCCCGACCACGGTCAGGTGACTGTAGCAGAAAAGGTTAACACTTCGTATAAAGAAACTAAAATACATAAAAATAAAAAAATAAGAAACTGTACTTACCATTACTGCTGAGAGTGTGAAAAAAGGGGACAAAATGGCGGACGAGGCACAGGTGTTGTAAAGTCGAAACATCGTAGATCGAGTGCGTTGTAACTAGAGGACTTCCTGTATTCAAACCCTCATCAAGGCCTTGAATTTGAGGTGTGACGAAGCTGTTGAAAATATATTTTTGACAATGTCGAAGCGCAACCCGTATCATTTTCAAGCTACAAAAACACATTTTGGTGACAGAGCTGAAAAACCCTCCTCAAGTTCTTTAATATGAGATGTGACTTCATGTGGCTGGTTGAGAATTGAATTTACAACGTTTGCACCTTTGGAGGAAGGACTGAAGGATCCCTCAAAAACATTGTTATTGGTCACTGTGTCACCAAATAGGAAAATTTAAAAAAGAGTACCATAATTTCTCATGTGTAATGCGCATTCCCCCTCCCCCCCCAAAAAATACTGTCAAAAGTCAATAGTGCGCATTATACATAGGTATAGGGGCAAATGGAAAAAAACTTTCACATTTTATAAATGTATGCCGCCATCTAGTGGTTACAAAAAAGCTGGACACTTTCATTCCAAAATGCCACCGCCACCAAGTGGTTATAAAAAAGGTGTAGCCTACACTTTCATTCCAATATGACAGGGGTACGTATGACTGCATATATGTACAGTTGTGCTCATAAGTTTACATAGCCTGGCAGAAATTGTGAGCCAGCCCGCGACCCTAGTGAGGAGAAGCGGCTCAGAAAATGGATGGATATATATCTATATATATATATAGATATATATCTATATATATATATATCTATATATATATATATATATATATCTATATATATATATATATATATATATATATATATATATATATATATATATATATAGATATATAGATATATAGATATATATATATATATACACACACACACACACACACACACACACACACACACACACACACGGTGGCCGACTGGTTAGAGCGTCAGCCTCACAGTTCTGAGGACCCGGGTTCCAGCCCCGCATGTGTGGAGTTTGCATGTTCTCCCCGTGCCTGCGTGGGTTTTCTCCGGGCACTCCGGTTTCCTCCCACATCCCAAAAACATACATTAATTGGAGACTCTAAATTGCCCGTAGGCATGAATGTGAGTGCGAATGGTTGTTTGTTTCTATGTGCCCTGCGATTGGCTGGCAACCAGTTCAGGGTGTACCCCGCCTCCTGCCCGATGATAGCTGGGATAGGCTCCAGCACGCCCGCGACCCTAGTGAGGAGAAGCGGCTCAGAAAATGGATGGATGGATATATATATATATCACTATTTCTCCTATGGATGTGTCCAAACCATCGAAGTCTGCTCTCTCTAACTTTGTCTCCAAAACATCGAACCTTGGCTGTCCCTCTGATGAGCTCATTTCTAATTTTATCCAACCTGGTCACTCTGAAAGCGAACCTCAACATTTCCGCCACCTCCAGCTCTGCTTGCTATTGTCTCTTCAGTGCCACTGTCTCTAATCCGTGCATCATGGCTGGCCTCACCACTGTTTTATAAACTTTGCCCTTCATCCTAGCAGAGACTTTTCTGTCACATAACACACCTGACACCTTCCTCCACCCATTCCAACCTGCTTGGATCCGTTTCTTCACTTCCTAACCACACTCACCATTGCTCTGGATGGTTATACCCAAATATTTAAAGTCATCCACCCTTGCTATCTCTTCTCCCTGTCACCTCACTCTTCCCCCACAACCCCTCTCATTCATGCACATATATTCTGTCTTACTTTGGCTAATCTTCATTCCTTTGCTTTCCAGTGCATGCCTACTATTCCTCCACCTGCTCCCTGCTTTCACTGCAGATCACAATGTCACCTGCAAACATCATGGTCCACGGGGATTCCAGTCTAACCTCATCTGTCAGGCTATCCATCATCACTGCAAACAGGAAGGGGCTCAGGGCTGATCCCTGATGCAGTCCCAACCTCCACCTTAAATTCTTCTGTCACTCCTACAGCACACCTCACCACTGTTCTCCTGCCCTCGTACATGTCCTGTATTATTTTAACATATTTCTCTCCCACTCCAGACTTCCGCATTCAGTAACACAGTTCCTCTCTGGGTACTCTGTCATAGGCTTTCTCTAGATCTACAAAGACACAATGTAGCTCCTTCTGAACTTCTCTGTACTTTTCCATCAACATCCTCAAGGCAAATAATGCATCTGTGGTACTCTTTCTAGGCATGAAACCATACTGTTGCTCGCAAATACTCACTTCTGTCCTGGGTCTAGCCTCCACTACTCTTTCCCATAACTACATTGTGTGGCTCATCAACTTTATTCCTCTATAGTTGCCACAGCTCTGCACATCACCCTTGTTCTTAAAAATGGGCACAGCACACTTTTCCTCCATTCCTCAGGCATCTTCTCACGTGCTAGAATTCTATTGAACAAGCTGGTCAAAACCTCCACAGCCACCTCTCCGAGATCCTCCCATACCTCCACAAGAATGTCATCAGGACCAACTCCCTTTCGATTTTTCATCCTCTTTAATGCCTTTCTAACTTCCTCCTTACTAATCATTGCCACTTCCTGGTCCACCACACTTGCCTCTTCTGCTCTCTTTTCTCTCTCGGTTTCCTCATTCATCAACTCCTCGAAGTATTCTTTCCATCTATCTAGCACACTACTGGCACCAGTCAACATATTTCCATCTCTATCCTTAATCACCCTAACCTGCTTCAGATCCTTCCCATCTCTATCCCTCTGTCTGGCCACACTGTATAGATCCTTTTCTCCTTCTTTAGTGTTCAACCTGGCATACATGTCATCATATGCCTCTTGTTTGGCCTTTGCCACCTCTACCTTTGCCCTATGTCGCATCAATGTATTCCTTTCGCCTCTCCTCGGTCCTCTCAGTGTCCCACTTCTTCTTAGCCAACTTTTTTCCTTGTGTGATTTCCTGTACTGTGAGGTTCTCCTTCCTGTACTGTGAGGTTCTCCTTCTCTCCTTTCCTGCCAGAAGATACACCAAGTACTCTCCTGCCTGCCTCTCTGATCACCTTGGCTGCAGTGGTCCAGTCTTCTGGAAGCTCCTCCTGTCCACCGAGAGCCTGTCTCACTTCTTCCCGAAAAGCTGCACAACACCCGTCTCATCTTCCACCACATGGTTCTCTGCTCTGCCTTTATCTTCATAATCTTCCTCACCACCACCAGAGTCATCTTACACACCACCATCCTATGCTGTCAAGCCACAGTCTCCCCTACCACTACCTTACAGTCAGTAACCTCCTTCAAATTACATCGTCTGCACAAGATGTAATCCACCTGCGTGCTTCTACCTCCGCTCTTGTAGGTCACCCTATGTTCCTGCCTCTTCTGGAAAAAAGTGTTCACTACAGCCAATTGCATCCTTTTTGCAAAGTCTACCACCATCTGTCCCTCCAAGTTCCTTTTCTGGATGCCGTACTTACCCATCACTTCTTCATCACCCCTATTTCCTTCACCAACATGTCCATTACAATCTGCACCAATCACGACTCTCTCTCTGTCTGGGATGCTCAGAACTACTTCGTCTAGCTCCTTCTAGAATTTCTCTTTCACCTATAGGTCACGTCTTACCTGTGGGGCATAGCTACGAATCAATCACCTTATACATAACACCTTCAATTTCAAGTTTCAGCCTCATCTGATACTCTTTTCACCTACAAGACATTCTTAGCTAACGCTTCCTTTAAAATAAACCCGTCTCCATTTCTCTTCCCATCTACACCATGGTAAAATTATTTAAACCCTGCCCCTAAACTTCTAGCCTTACTGCCTTTCCACCTAGTCTCCTGGACACACAGTATATCAACCTTTCTCTTAATCATCATGTCAACCAACTCCCGAGATTTTCCTGTCATAGTCCAACATTCAAAGTCCCCACATTCAGTTCTAGGCTCTGTGCTTTCCTCTTCTCTTTCTGCCAAAGAACCCGCTTTCCACCTCTTCTTCAACTTTGACCCACAGTCGCTGAATTTCCACTGGCGCCCTGCAGATTGACGGTGTTAACCCGGGTCACGAACGATCCGGTATGAAATTCTTTGGGTGAACGCTCATATTTGTTTGGCAAAGTTTTAAGCCGGATGCCCTTCCTGATGCAACCCTCTGCATTTTGTTTAATGATAATGCTTTTCTAAAATGCTTGACCGTTCAATTTGAATCCCATTAAAATAAAATGAAATGTGTTTCGCCTAGTCCTTCATGTTTTCTTTAAAGAATTGTACCCATCTTACAAATTCTGCCTGGGTAATCAAACATATGAGCACAACTGTGTGTTTTCTTATTTACTAAATAAAAGTAGCGCTGTGAATTTCAAAATAAGAGCAAGTAAATTTAAAAAAGGATGAGGTGTTCAAATCAAATGCTTCCAAATAATTATTTGAAAAAAAACTAACAAAATACAGATAATACTTCATATTTTGATCATATGGGTAGAAGCAAAATCATGCATTGTAAAAATGCATTATACATAGGTAGAAGGGTTTCCCAGAATTTTTATGTCAACTTTGGGTGTGCGTATTATACATGGGTGCGCATTATACACGATAAATTACAGTAATTACATATCTGGAAAGCCCTTACCAAGGGCTTTAATGTGAGGTATGACTCAATATGGTTTATTGATAATAGAATTTTGACTTGATGGAATATTGAATGGTGACAGAAGTAAAAGTAACAT